>NW_015662191.1:255348-266786 GCF_001515625.1 Sinocyclocheilus rhinocerous | reverse complement strand
CTAAAAAAAAAAAAAAAAAGGAGGAATGTCATTGGTCTGCCACAGTGTGTCGCTGGTCAACAATGACCAAATCGCCTTTTGTTTTGTGTGTCATTCAGTGCTTTTTTTATAATCAACAGCAATAAAAATAAATAGCAAGGTTTTCTTGGGTTTGGGCCAGTGTCCAATTCCATCATGCAGCTTGTGCCAGTACACTGCATAACTGATGGTTGGATCATAATTTTCATCGTATTTTACCTGGCGGTCATTAATTGGAAAATCCAACTTCTTAATTTCTCTCATAAGCTATGGTGAAGTATGTTCAAATAAAAAAGACAAATAATTAACAAATAATAATAATATTATAACATGAATAGCATAAATATTATTGATTTATTTATTCATCATTTTAATAATACATAATAGTATAAATGATAAAAAAATATATATACTTATTATTTATCTAATTAATCAAAACTTTGCAAAATCTTTTCATTAATTAAAATGTATTCACTTACCATGTATGACTTGGTCTTTGTGTTTTTTGGGCATACTACATTCATGTCACACTGCAGAACGTTAGATAGATGGCGAAGGAGAATGAGGGATTCTCGTTTATAATCTCTTCTGCGGTCAACAATGGGCAGTAATCACAAACTTAATGACATGCCTTACTCTCACTCTGGACGTTACTCTCAGTGTTATAGGCATTAATTGTTCTCCTGTCTTTATAGACAAAGTCATCAAATCCAGGCAAAGATAACAATCTCTAATGCCAATGACTGTGCCAATGTTCCCAATTCCTGGCTCTCTTGGAAGCTGCTGATTGATAGCCCAGGATTCACTCTCAATCCATACTTTGTCTCGGATGTTCTCCGCTATGGCTGTTTTGATTATGTTTACTGCATATTGTGGTACAGCGAAAACAACAATGACATTGATGTTGAGCATATCAATCTTTTTAAGTGTTAGACTGTAGTTTGCCCTTTGGCTAAAAGCCTCTTGATAGGCCAAACAAATGCCAGTATTGCTGATATACTTGTTTAACAGATTTAGTCCATCTGAACTGTAATTGTTTTGGCTACCAAGAAAGGCAACCCAGTTCCATCCAAACCATCTTGGGTTTGGGCCAGTGTCCAATTCCATCATGCAGCTTGTGCCAGTACACTGCATAACTGATGGTTGGATCATAATTTTCATCGTATTTTACCTGGCGGTCATTAATTGGAAAATCCAACTTCTTAATTTCTCTCATAAGCTATGGTGAAGTATGTTCAAATAAAAAAGACAAATAATTAACAAATAATAATAATATTATAACATGAATAGCATAAATATTATTGATTTATTTATTCATCATTTTAATAATACATAATAGTATAAATGATAAAAAAATATATATACTTATTATTTATCTAATTAATCAAAACTTTGCAAAATCTTTTCATTAATTAAAATGTATTCACTTACCATGTATGACTTGGTCTTTGTGTTTTTTGGGCATACTACATTCATGTCACACTGCAGAACGTTAGATAGATGGCGAAGGAGAATGAGGGATTCTCGTTTATAATCTCTTCTGCGGTCAACAATGGGCAGTAATCACAAACTTAATGACATGCCTTACTCTCACTCTGGACGTTACTCTCAGTGTTATAGGCATTAATTGTTCTCCTGTCTTTATAGACAAAGTCATCAAATCCAGGCAAAGATAACAATCTCTAATGCCAATGACTGTGCCAATGTTCCCAATTCCTGGCTCTCTTGGAAGCTGCTGATTGATAGCCCAGGATTCACTCTCAATCCATACTTTGTCTCGGATGTTCTCCGCTATGGCTGTTTTGATTATGTTTACTGCATATTGTGGTACAGCGAAAACAACAATGACATTGATGTTGAGCATATCAATCTTTTTAAGTGTTAGACTGTAGTTTGCCCTTTGGCTAAAAGCCTCTTGATAGGCCAAACAAATGCCAGTATTGCTGATATACTTGTTTAACAGATTTAGTCCATCTGAACTGTAATTGTTTTGGCTACCAAGAAAGGCAACCCAGTTCCATCCAAACCACCGTATGATGTGAATAATCATCTCTATCATGTCTTTGTTGCTAGGAACTGTTCTTATAAAAGAAGGATACTGAAGTTTATTGCTCAATGCATAGCTAGAAGCTCCATAATTCACCTTTGAAAGAGAAGAAATCACTATATTATAAACAATTAACTTACTGTAGCATTATATAGTAAACTTGGTATTTCTGAATAAAGAGTAGGAAATATGTGTTTAGGTATTTTGTTTTGTAAAACGAAATGAAATGTACCATTGGTATAAGGCCCATTGTAATCAGTGGTGCAATAGTAATAGTGCTTGTGCTTCTGTATGGCCCTGTTAAAGCAATTACTTGAGTTTTTCTTTAGGTTTTATTGAGCCTTTCTTTGAGATAAAAGTTAAAACTGAAGAGAAGTTCTTTGTATTAGAACAGTGGTCAAAAATGTCATAGCCCAGAGAAACATTTGGCAGAAGAGTGGTGGAGTTATTCATCTCCTCAATAGCAAACCTCATCACTTGCAACATCTGATAGCCAGATGCAGAGGTACTGTGCCTAAAAAACACCAATGTGAATGTTACTCGCATGTAATTGAATATTCAGTTTAAAAATATGAGATGCTTTTTCGATTTAAAATACTGTGTAGCGATAACCCTAGACTAGAAAAAGGTCTTTACTTACCTGAAACATTCAGTGTTCTCCTGAGTGAAAAGGGGTGTCACTTGGTCAATTTCATGTAACACAAAAAGGCCACCCAATAAATAATCTCCCTCCAAGCTGAAGTCAGACGTGGAATGTGGCCAAGAAATTTTGAAAAAGTAACAACTGGTAAAACACAAAAGGAAAACGCAAATTCTAATGAGAAGCATGTTTTAAGATGAACCGCTGGTCATGAAACAGGTATGTGCAGTGGCTAGCCGTTTGAGAGAAGTGAGACTCATATAGTACTCTTAATTTGCTTAAAACACATTTCTATTTGCTTAAACCACTCTATTCACTGATTCAAATGCCTAATTCCATATCTAAACTCACGAAGCATATGTCAATCAGTTAAGTAGAGCATTACACCACAAACATCTCCTCACCTCATACATAAATTTACAAATTAAATCAAACTCTTGTGAAACAAACTAATCTTCTGAGCTCTCATCAGTGGTTTTATAGGTGGATTAGAGTCCCAAAGGTTTCTCAGTTCAGAGATGGTGAGGAAGTAAAAAAAAGATCAATGTGTATACATTATGAGATTTTATGAGTGTTAATGCGATTACTGTGGTGTTACATCACATTTTGAGTATAAAATACAGTTAATGCCCTCCCTTAAGGCTGAAAATGCTGAAAACATCAATTCATAGATTTCCAATGGACTAGGCAAAAAACAGCAACACTATCTGTTGTTTCATAAAATCCTACTGAATTAGGGAAACAGTGACCTTAAAGGGGTCATATGATGTTGCTAAAAAGAACATTATTTTATAAAGAATATCTCTTTGGATTTTTGAGAATTTGAGACTTTAGTCTTTGCAACTTTACAGATCTTCTTTATGCACCAAGAGCTTGTAACACTCCAAAGAGAAAGGAAAAATTTAAATCGCATCATATGACCCCTTTAAAACAGGAAGGTTATTCGCATATATTTTACATATGCATTCAATTTGCTTAACCCAGTTCCTGCAGCAATTTAAATGCTTTTGCATATCTGTCAATAATATAGATATGTCACACAAGTCTCACATTACACAACCAGTGTCACACAGATTTCTAAGAAAGGATATTCTGCACAGGAACTAGATTGTCTATAATGTATTATAATGCAATTTTTATACTATAGACACTATGAATGCAAATAGTTAGCTTACAGATAACATTAACTTTTTAGAAAGTCTATGAGTATGAAAATAGTCATATCTCTCCTCATCATTAAGGATGCACTGATGTTTGTTTATGAGCTTTTGCAACATAGAAGAAAAAATCAAAACAGCTTTAAACAGAAAACACGTCATTCATGCCATCAGAAAAAAAAAAACACATTTACATCATGAGGATAGCCGCTAGCCCAGTGCTTAATTTGCTTAATTTGTACTTTGTGCCTTGAAATAAAACTGCTTAAAGGCACATTGTTTGGTGCTATTTTAAAAACTTTTACACAAGAATAAATTGTGTTTTTGTGAAGAGTCATCTAAATTGTGTTTTTTATGAACAATAAGGTCAAACTTTATATAAGGTGTCTTTAACTAATATGTACTTATGTTAAAAATTAACTGTTATTAAATATACTTATTGTGTTCCTGTATTGCAAAACAGTTTAGCTGCTATAGATGTGTGATACAGTTAAAAATAGGGACAGGTTTTACGGTATAGTTAGAGTAAGAGTGGTTTAAGGGGTAGGGTCAAGTTTAATTATAAAATAGATGTAACTACAGAAATTAAAGGGGTCCTATATTTACCCTTTTTACAAGATGTATATATTCAGTTGTTTCCAGAATGTGTTTGTAAAGTTTCAGCTCAAAATACACCACAGAACATCTAATATCCCATGCTGTTAATACCTCTTTTTGGGTGGAAGTAAAAACGTGCTGTTTTCATGTGTGTCTTTAAATGCAATAAGCTGCTGCTATTCACCGCCCCTTTCCAGAGGAGGGATGTGGCTTTACGGCTAGGTGCCTCGGTTATCTGCTTTGGAACAACAAACAAAACCCTTTTCACCCCAGAAAGCCAGCTCTTTCACGTCAACTGTCAAAAACACACAAAGTTCACATAAATACAGTTGGTTGTGCCTGCGAACAGCAGTATGTGTGTCAGTATATTAAATTAGTGTCTCTGGGGCTCATCTAGTTGTCTTGGTCTCCGCTGAAATTCAGGGCTGTCGAGGTCATCTCTAGCTCCTGATCCACCATCTGGGCCATTCTGTTCATTATGACTGATTTAAGTTTCTCTTGTGTTGTTGTTCAGTTGTCAGTTACCGTTTGTGTTAAAGTTGTGTTTGGTTATCTGAGCTTGGGTTTATCTTTGAATTTATTAAAGACTATTTGCCTGTATCTTTGTCTTTGTGTGCTTAACCACAACAGATGCTGACAAATGCACCAACATATATGCATATAATTAATAAGTTGACAGTTGTCACAACAACAAATGTAAGCTATACCTAACTCAGATGTTCTTTTCTTTTTGTTAATAATTAAATTATTTAATTTACAACCAATTCCTTCATTTAAAACTAAACTTTTAATCATTATGTTATTTATATTGGTATATTAATTATTTGGCATTAGTAGCCTACCTGAGGGTGCTTCTGAAATTTGTGATACACACCTAGTTTGACAGATATTTTTGTCCCGTCCACTGCAATTTCAAGAATGAATCCCGCATTTATATGCAGATTTAACTCACACTGAAAAATTAGTCAAACAGTATTATTCAAACATCATTACTCAAGTAATTACTCAAAATTACTCACTTAATTGGTCAATTACTCAAAAATGAAAAAAAAAATGAGAAGGATGCAATTCTCCAGAAATTGTGGAATTAAGGGGTGACCATCTAACAATTAAATCCTTTGTTAACAATAGTCAGCAGGGTCTCAAAAAACTGTCTGAGAAGAAAATATGCATATTAGCTGCAAAAGAATTAAGGTGAAGAATTCAGTGGTAAATCACCAAAATCTCAAGCGCCACTATTTTCCAGAACTGCAACCTGCCAGGAGTCACCAGAAGTAAAAGCCAAGATGTAAGTTCATCAGAGATTTGCTAGGTGAGGAAGGCTGATACACAACCACCACCTAATAAGAATTTATAAGCTGAATTGTCATGAAATACATAAAGACTGATACTTAGGTTTTATATATAACCTTTTATGTATAGTATAGAGAAAGGCACTATATAGGGAGGGTAGGAAATTAACATATTCACAATGATGTAAATTGCACAAAGTGGTGATATTATATGGCTTTGTTTGCAAGTTAATACCAGGATTACAGTTTATCTGGACAAAGTCCGCTCTAGTATTGCTTTATTACACCTAGTCAAGTATTAACATTGTGAATGACTCTATTTTGACCATTGACCTAGACTTACTGTCACTGTATAATCAAATTTGTGACCAACTGTACAAAAAAGTTTACACAAAACAATCTGACATACAGTAATCCACTATTGAAAATAGGACATCTTACTGAGAATAATACACAGATGTCAGTCACCAGTGACAAAAACCATGAACAAGAGAAAGAGTTCAAAGAGGGCAGTTTTTTTTCTTAAATATTCAGTGAAGAAAGTTAGTTTAGTGCATGTAGGTACAAGGGCGGTTCCAGACCACAGTAACTGGGGCCACTTGTGCTTTTAGGGGGCAAAATTTAAAAAAAAAATTTTTTAACCTACTTTCAGTATTATTCATTCAGACATTTTTCACCATGTCATGTATTACTGCGATCCCTAGAACTAATCTATAACAATTTCAACTAAAATTAATGTTTCATCATGTTTAATTTATTTGACAAATAATTTTGTATTGTAGTGTCAGGGGCATCATGCTCTCATTATTTTTGAGGGGGCACGAGTGAAGGTGGGGCTCTCATCAGGGATTGAAATTAACTTTTTCACTCACCAGCCAATTTGGCTACTAAATTTTTAGGTTACCGGCCATTCATAACTTCTAATAGCCAAAAAAAAAAAAAAAAAAACACTGGGCGTGACAAAGCGACCGTTGCAAATCATTTTGTGTCAGTACTAGGGGTGTGCGATATTGACAAAAAATAATATCTCAATATTTTCTGAGATTTTATCGATAAAGATATTTAGACGATATTTTGCTGAGTGTGTTATTGTACTGATATAAGGACTACCGTGGACAGCTGACTCCTAAAGTTTTTGATATTCTTCATATTCTGTGTGGTCAGTTCACAGCACTGATAGAAATTTATCTTTTCCAATATGTTTAAATTGATTTTTACCTTTTATGGGCATTTTTTACTTTATAAAGCAATCGGTCACTGTTAAGTGAGTCATTGCGAATGAACCGAATCATTTAAACGGTTGATTCATTCAGGAAGAAACAACGTCATGTTGCTCAGAGACGCACAACAGTGCTGTGGCTGTGTTTGGAATGATTTTTGTTGGCGAAATAGAGCAAAGACAGCCAATATGGTGTCTAAAACGTAGCCTAATTCTCTTGATATTAACTTATTGTTTATTGAACTGTTGTATAAAATCAATATCACATTTGTAACCATGCTGATTTTTTAAGAAAAAAACGGCACTCTTTGTGTGATATTGATTAACTGTATGAATTGATATAAATATATACATTTTCTGCCCCCTTATCTTGAATTATGTGATCATTCTTAATGCATATTAATAGACTGAATCATGCAGTGAAAGATCACACTCTAAATGCGCACGTCACTAGCCTGTGTTGGTCTAACCAGACTTCATCACGTCGCGTATGCGTGCCTCTGTAGGTGTGTTTTGTTTGGTTCTTGCAATATACTCGATAATGTCATGATGTCTCACAAGTTAAGTATTTGCGCTAAACCTGCGCAGATTTGGCTTGCATGAACTTCCCCAAGAAATTAATGAGTGAACATAACTTACGAAAAGTAACCCGCCAAATTGGCCAGTGATTTGACAGCGTTACCCGCCACAGCTGATTTTTAGCATTTGGTGGGTTGGCAGGTGTTAATTTCAAACCCTGGCTCTCATGCTTGTCATGTGACACACAACGGCAACGATACCACTATAACTGATATAGGCTTGTTTTATAATTTTTTTTTTTATTCGAATATTCCCAAACTATATCATAAAATATCTTGATTCTCAAATATGTGTAAGTAAATGCATTTTGCACCTTTATAGATTATGTTAGTTGGCAATGGGTAAATAAGTAGCCTAACTGTAATCTGTTAACTATGCATAAAAATCCATCTTTTTATTTAAGTACCAGATATGGGTGTCATACCATAAAATATTTTTAATACGACTGACTCAGTATTTAATGTGAATTTAATAAAAACATTGCAAGTTACTAATTAGCCTATAACACTTTCATAGTACAGAAAGAGAGCAAAGAATGTTTACATTATCAAAGAACATTTTCACTTCAGTCTAGCAAGTTTAAGCACTCTCAAAAACTTATATAGTTTACATAAACTGCATTTCACCCAAAATAGTTTGGTGTAATATGATTCCAAATTTGGGGGGCCAAGCTTGTTGACAGGGGGGCACTACCGCCCCTGTGTAGGTATGGAAACACTGTATGATTGCTGTTTGAGCAGTATATAACACTACAGTAAGGTTGTGTATACATTAATGACACAAACATTACCCTTAAAGCTATTTAAATTGTGACTTCTGTAAATTTGGCATGCACAATTTTTTTTTTTTTAAAGATGATTTTATGGGGTTTATGCATCTTTTATAGATAGGACAATAGAGAGAGACAACAGGAAAGCATTAGGAGGAGAGAGGGAGCGGCAAAGGACCTCGAGACGGGAATCGAACTCGGGTCGCCGTGAGCACAGTTGCACCGTATGTAACCACGAGGCTATTGGTGCTGTAAGGATAAAAGAAACTATGTTTTGAGCTTTAATTAAGTTGTACGTAGTTATATTAACTATCGCGGGCTAGACAAGGGGTTCTAGCAGAACCACTGATTAATGTTTTGAGCTTTAATTAAGTTGTACGTAGTTATATTAACTATCGGGGGCTAGGCAAGGGGTTCTAGCAGAACCGCTGATTAATGTTTTGAGCATTACATGGGTAACTGTAGTGGGCTAAACAGAACTACTACTTAAAGCATGGGCGACCCATTAAACAGTATTAGTCATAAACCTCTGGCTAAGGATCAGACTGGGCGAGTTTGTGATCGTGGGGCCCACGCATAGCGGCCGCCGTGAGGCACCCTAAGCGACATAGATTCCTAATGAACGAGTAAATATAAAGTAAAGAGTTAACTAGAATAATCGAATGTCAGAATAATTAGAGACCGACAAACAACCAATTTGCCTTTCAACCTAAATTCGAGGTCATACTAAAATGGAGTCAGATTAGATAATAAAATGGAGTCAGATTTGAGTTAAACCTAAATTGAATAACTCTGCGCGCTGAAAAGACCGAACACGCAAGAAACCTTCATCCACCACTGGATACCTTCATTGGGCCAAGTGTGTGGACCTTACAGTACCTGCGCGCGAGCGAACCATCCGCAGGAGTGCCGAAGCAATTATTTATTTCTACAGTAACTACATTGAACTAACAGCGATATAAACACTTGAAAAACATAGTCTGCAATGTCACCTCACAGTTAGTTTACCCGTAAAATCAGTAAACACTATGTGAGATTAAAATTTCATTTCAGTGCACTTTGGAACAGTCCTAACAGCGTGACTTCTTCTCTTGAAAAGTGGCTTTGTATCGAATGCTCAACAGCACCAACTACAGGCTTTAGTGACACGCAGGCAACTACAGACACACAGCCTTTGGTGATGTGATCCTGAAAGATTATAATAAATATGTATTGTATAAATGGCTTGCGTGTATGGCCCCTTTAAGACTTCACGCCACTTGGGTGTATTGCCCCTTTAAGACCTTACGCTACTTCAAGTGACGCAGCAAAAAACTGTTTTCAAGAAGAAATGGCGAACCGTTTCGAATTGGAGTATAATATGTGTGCGTGCCTCCTATAAAGTGAGTTATTTATCGCAGATATACATTTAGGAGTGAGTTTATGTTGTAGTTTGTTCTATTTCATTTAATTGAAGTTATGGTAATTAAGTTTGTACGAGTGTGTGTTTAATAAGCACTTTTTTCACGCATGTTTACATTTTACCTGTCAGATTTGATGATTGCCTTGATTGTACTGCTTTATGTTTAGAGTGTTAATTAAGTTGTACGTAGCTATATTAATATCGGGGTCTAGACAAGGGGTTCTAGAAGAACCGCTGATTAATGTTTGAGTATTACATGGGTAACTGTAGGGGGCTAAACAGACCTACTATTTAAAGCATATTAAATAGTATTAGCCACAAACCTCTGGCTAAGGATCAGACTGGCGAGTTTGATCGTGGAGCCCACGCATAGCGGCCGCCGTGAGGCATCCTAAATAACAGAGATTCCTAATGAACGAGAAAATACAAAGTAAAGAGTTAACTAGAATAATCAAATGTCAGAAGAGTAATAATAATAATTAGAGACCGACAAACAACCAATTTGCCTTTCAACCTAAATTTGAGGTCATACTAAAATGGAGTCAGATTAGATAATAAAATGGAGTCAGATTTGAGTTAAACCTAAAGTGAATAACTCCGCGCACTGAAAAGACCGAACACGCAAGAAACCTTCATCCACCACTGGATACCTTCCTTGGGCCAAGTGCGTGGACCTTACAGTGCCGACACTAATTAATTTTTAAATATAAAAAAAAAGTGCTGTAACATCAAGAACTAACTATGATACACTAATGGTAATACATTAACTGCTAATGATAATGAAGTAATGGTATGGTTTCCAACCACATTCCTGGAGCACCCAGCACTGCACATTTAGCATGTCTCAATTGTTTATTTCAGGGGCTGGTTGCATAAATGCATAAAAGGTTTAGACTGGTCTTACAAGAGACTTGATATATATACATATATATATATATATATATATATATACAACATTTCGTTCTGGTTCTCAAATCTGATTGGTTGAGAACCGTGAGATATTGTACTGGTATCGCCACAGGAACGCCCTTTCACCGTTTGTATCACTCCGCTTCCAGTATTTCTCACATCGAGTGTCATCATCATGGTGGACACCCAAATCCACAAAAATTTTTAAATAATACTGTTTTTGTGTCACGGAATGTAGTTTTAAGAGTTTTTTAGGTGAGAATGTACTTGTTTAGACTTCAAATATACGGTTTGTTAATAAAATATTAACAGACCCTCTCGCTCTCTCGGAACCAGTAATCGACAGAAGGGACATCCGACGGTTCCCCGGACCAGGGGAATAGGGGAGGCTGGTACCCGAGTACGCACTGGAAGGGAGTGAGTCCAGTGGATGGCTGACGGAGAGAGTTCTGGGCGTACTCGGCCCAGCCTAGGAACTGGTTCCAAGAGTTCTGGTGGCCATGGCAGCAGGTTCGAAGGAAACGCCCGATTTCCTGAATTTTCCTCTCCGTCTGCCCATTGGATTGGGGATGGTAACCTGAGGAGAGGCTTATGGTCACACCTAGGAGGGAAAAGAATGCCTTCCATACCCTGGAGATGAACTGTGGGCCACGGTCTGAGACAATGTCCTCGGGGATCCCAAAGTATCTGAAGACGTTGTTAAACATGATTTCAGCGGTCTCCATGGCTGTGGGTAGACCCTTGAGGGGGAGAAGACGGCAAGATGTAGAGAATCGATCAATGACTACAAGAACACATGTGTTACCATC
>NW_015662191.1:230357-255316 GCF_001515625.1 Sinocyclocheilus rhinocerous | reverse complement strand
CTGGAAAATAAGTGTCCCCAACTAAGCAAGCCAGAGGCGACAGCGGCAAGGATCCAAAACTCCATCGGTGACAGAACGGAGAAAAAACCTTGGGAGAAACCAGGCTCAGTCAGGGGGCCAGTTCTCCTCTGACCAGATGAACCAGCAGGTTGGTTCTGGTTCCATCTGGTTCCTGTGGTCTTGTCCCGGTGGCCGTCTAGGAGACAAGGTCTTCACTGGGGATCTGTCTCTGGGGCTCATCTCTAGGTGCTGATTCACCATCTGAGCTGGATACGCATCTGAGCCTACCCCTAAACCTAACCCTACCCCATGTAGTTACCTTATATTACCAGAACTTTCTTTGGTAGGTACACTGTAAGGACATGTAAGTACACGTACTGTAAAATAAAGTGCAACCGCATGTTCTATCTAACCGGTGAAGAGTCATCTAATTGTTAGTGACCGGTTAACCGGTTGTTGAAAAGTCTGATGCAAGTTTTCCAGTTTTCAAAATGTAGTCATTTTTACAACAATCTTAAAGGGGTCATAGGATGCCCATTTTCCACAAGTTGATATGATTCTTTAGGGTCTTAATGAAAAGTCTGTAACATAGTTTGGTTAAAATTTCTCAATGGTAGTGTAAAAAACACCTTTTTTACCCTGTCAAAAACAGCTCTTTTCAGATCAAGCCGTTTTTGTAGCATTTTCCTTTAAATGTTAATGAGCTCTGCTGACCCCGCCCCTCTCTTCCGAGCTGCTCTCAAGAGAGACTGTTTACTTTAGCCTTAACTATTATATTAGTTAATATAATTCATTCATCGTGAAACTTGCTAATTAGCACATTATTAGGAAAGGCGATTTGCAAAGATTCATTACAAAACATTATACTCACTTCTTCTGTGGATGAGGCTGGATCACGAATGATTCGCGCGAACATAGAAGCATTTATGTAGATCGTGGGGCGCATTCCCTTTCAGAAACAAATAATCCAGTTCGAATAATAAGCGAGTTCAAAATAAAACTTGTAAAAGTGCATGTAGCATCCTATGACCCCTTTAAGTAATATAGAATAAGGCTTTAAATTCAATTAGTAATCTAGAGACATAATTTCGGAAAAAAGTTCTATACTGTGATCGTTACTGTATCATTACTGTGAAAGAAAATTGCTCAGGAATTACTCGGGTATAGGATTTCATATCGCACACGATCACTAAATGTTTTTTAGGTTTCCTAAGATTCTAAATCTAACTGCAATTAACTGCCAGCTTTTAAAAATGTTGGTGTTTTTTTTTTCTTTTTCTTTTTTAGTTTGTTGGGGCAATGTAAGTTGTTCTTAATTAACACTCTGAAGATAAGATAAGCTGTGATTTGTAGACATCAGCATTGCGCGAAATGTAGTTTAACACGGAAGAGCTGCAAGATAACATTTGAGGAAAGCAGAAGCAGGAGCAAAGAAAAAAAAACAGGATTAAGAAAACCGACTTAAAGGAACAACACCTTTTCATTATAATGGAAATCCCTGACATGTCATCAGTAAGTAAATATATTTCTTTGAAGTATTTTAAGATAGTTGAGGAAATACTTGACCTACATTAATAGATTAGCACAGGGATCTCCAATCCTGCTCCTGGAGAGCTACAGTCCTGCAAATTTCAGTTGCAACTGTCCTCCAACACATCTGTATCATCAACTAATCCTGAAAACCTTAATTAGCTGGTTCAGTTGTTTGAGAAGGGTTAGACAGTTGGAGACCCCTGTATTAACAGCTGTTTCATTCACCTTTGGGTGTGAATATTTGGAAGTAAGAACTAGCAAGATATAAACAATAAATCATTTAGCTATCAACATGACTTTGAAACACATACAATGTAAATACACAATAGAAGTTTTAATGCTTCACATCATAAGAATATCCCTGTCATTATTCAACATATGTACTTCTGTTCATAAAATATAATTCTATTCATGAAAGTGATGACAGTGAAATACATGATTTATTTCAAAACGTATTACATATTAATTAATAATCTGAAATCTTTATGAGTTCTGAAATCTTTTCACATTGACTGTTATAAACCAATGCTGACTTTCTAATGACCATTCACTGCTGTGTAGCTTTGACATTAAACTGACACCTTTCAATATTACAGATAAATCTAACTAATCGACCAGAGCTGTTTGATTTTGAGGGAATTTCTATGACCCACTACTTCACCGACAACTGGGAAAAGGTGAAAAACTTTCAGGCAAGACCTGATGACATTCTAATCGCCACTTACCCTAAAGCAGGTGAGGGCACTTTACAGTTTGTAAAAAAATAAAATAATAATAATTAGTCAGCATGTGATATGACCACTTCACTGCATATTACTCTTTAAGTTAGTTATTCTGGTGTTCAGGAAGAATAATGAATCTCTAATGCTCCTTTTGTATTACTTCATGGTGACTGGATTTATATGGCCCACCCTAAAAGTGGAGCATATGTGCCCAAATGCACATATAGTTAGTCTGACCCTGCTACATTTCAATATATTTTCTTTTAAAACTGTCATTTGCTCTTTATGATTTCTGAAAGCTTTTCATAGTGTATTATTTTTTAAGGCGAAATTGCTTCCTCATCACATGATCCCTTTAATTATTAAAGTGATAGTTCGTCCAAAAATGTCAAATCCTGTCATCGTTTACTCACCCTCATGTCATTCCAATCCCTTAAGCCTTCTACACACTGCACGATTTTGGCTGTCCCAGAAGAAAGATTGGCATTGTGGAAAACAATCATGGAGAGTTCTGTGATCGTGACTCCTTAACGATTTCCTGGTCATGGGTCCAATGTTGTACAGTGAGACAGGTTCAAAGTCGGCCATTGTCAAGGTCTTGCAACCAAAGATATCCTGCGATCATTTTCTGACAGTGTCAGAAATGACATGGCACAGTGTGTTTGCTGCTACGACCCCTGTTTACTGACCAGCCAATAAAAATGCAACATGAAATGGCATGTTGATCAATGCAACATGGTGTTAAAATTTAAAACTGCTTACCTCAAAGTCTTTTAAAGTGCCCCTATTATGGATTACCTTTCATGCAGTGTGTAACACAGCTCTAAATGAATGAAAACATCAAAAAAAGTGTCTCACACGGCTCCGGGGGGTGAACAAAGGCCTCCTTTAGCGAATCAATGCGGTTTTGTAAGAAAAATAACCATATTTAAAACGTAATAATCACTTTAATGTAGCTTGCGCTCACTGTTGTACACGGAAGCAGCTCCGGGAGGATGACGTATGAGGTCAGCGTCATGCAAAGGAGGGGTTTGGAAAAATGAATCGTTAAACAAATAGTTTGGGAGTCGTTGAGCAAATAAGGTAATAATAAATGCATATTATATGACAATGAAAGTGTTTTTGACCTTGCCTGCATGTCAACCTGTTGTTGGGGACTTCCAAAATCAAAATATGAACCTTTCATTACCCATAATAGGGGCACTTTAACTTCCACTTTTACAGCTTTCTCTTTTTTTTCAGCAAACAAAAAAACTACAACTGCCAACTGTGCTTTGTCATGCTCTTTTTGTTTACCACTAGTGCATGCTAATAATGTTTTATTCTACAATTGTAACTTGCGTCGTAGTCTACAAGTCATTATGTGTCATCGTCGTACAGTCTGCATAGGCTACATGTCGTACCCAAGTTTATTAGATCTATGTTGCACATGTGTGATTTGTAATAATCTTATGGGATTGCTAAAATCGTGTAGTGTGTAGAAGGCTTAAGACTTCTGTTCACCTTAAAAACAAAAATTAAGATATTTATAATAAAACCTGAGAGATTTCTCTACCTCAACTTTAAGTCATTCAACCAAAACATTTTGTTAGTATAAACGATTCTTAATTTGTGGGTGAAAAATAGTGCTTTGGTATGGCAATCCCCAATGTTCTGTTTGTTTGTTTATTCCCAAACTGACAATTAATATATATATATATATATTTGATAAATAAAATTCAGAAAATATTCACTTTGAACATTTTCTAATTAATTGCCGCAGTTTTTTTTTTTTTTTTTGTATCAAAAATTTGAGTGTGATTACAAAAAATATAACAAAAAAAGTGTTACAGCATGAAACAAAAAAAATCAGCATACAGTCATGGTCTAATTATTGGTACCCTTGATAAATATGATCAAAGAAGGCTGTGAAAATACTGTAAATCTGCATTGTTAATCCATTTGATCATTTATTTTAAAACTTCAAACCTTAAATCAAACCTTATAAAATAAAATTATAAAATTATATTCTCCAATATATGTTGGCCACAATTAATGGTACCCTTTTATTTAATACTTTTTGCAACATCCTTTTGGCAAGATAGCAGGTCTGAGTCTTCTCTTATAATGCCTGAAGAGTTTGGAGAACACAAGACAAGAGATCAGAGACACCATTCCTTCATCCAGGAATCTCTCCAGATCCTTCAGATTCCCAGCTCCATGTTGGTGCTACCGTAAACCTACCCACTTCTGAACCATATAAAACACGTAACAGGCAAACATAAGTGCAGTCACAGGTATTTATTGCAAAAACTGACATAAACAAGCAGTATAAATGCATTACAAGCAAGTCCTGTTGCATTCCAAGTCTTCTGAAGCCATACGTCTTTATGCCATACGAAGGTTTTAATCGCTGAAAATGATCCCGCTCCATTAACGCGTTCACATCTCGTTCAAAAAAATACTCCGGACCATAGCATGATGCAATCGGTCACGAGACATACAAGAGCCAATAGCATTTCACAACCAAGGCTGACGGAAGGCTTTAGGCTTCTTCTGGCGGCATTTTTTGAATTTGCGCATGTGCACTACAGACTGTGATGTGCACAGACACTGCAGCACACAGGATGAGCTTTACGGCGGACGGAGACGGCGATCATGTCTATTCCTCTCACAAATCAATCGTTTTGCCTCGGAAGACTTGTAATATTAATACTTTTTGAATAAATTATGACGGTAGTTGTATCTGCCTGTTATATCTTGTGTTTTATTGACAAATGGTAGGATTAGCAGCATAGGCGGAGCGTATGTAAGGCTGGGGAAGGCTTAGCGGGGGACTTGGGGCAAAAATGCCCTTGCACTAACAAATTAAATCTATTACGTCTGTTGCTAACAAAGTGAATATGAATAGACAGTGTCGTTTGCGGCATTAAATTAAGATCTGCTCATGTTGCACCCTATTTCATTTTAGGCGTTTTTACAGTGTTGCGCATTTTAACCAATCACACACAATTCTGTTGAGCTTAGGAATGCAATGGCCAATCAGAAGCGTTCAGATGAGTCATCGTTCAAACATCAGTTTTGTTGAGTGCGCGCACGTTCGCTGATTGAATTCCGGACTCTTGCGAATTCTCTCATCATAAACAACAAAGCGCAGATGTACGTACAACGTAAGTAAGCGATTCATTTCACAGTATACAGCTTCAGTGATTATAACGATAGTTTTGTTTTTTTGAGAGTGCTTAAACTCGCGATAGATCAATGTTAGTGATAATGTCACTTTCTAAATATAATTTATTCGCTGTTTGAATAACCGTGGAAAGGAAACGTTACATAATTATAAATTTCTAATGTTTTTATTACATTATAGTCACGTTAAATACAAATTATTATTTTTTTAGCCTACATGACACCCAGGTCTGGTTCTTGCCTAAAAAGACGGGTTTATGATGTTTAATTGGAAAGGAAACGTTAAATAATTATCAATTTCTCACGTTTTTATTAAATTGTAATAATGTCTTATGTAATAATGTAATATGTCCAATTAAAAAAATTTTTAGCCTACATGACACCCATGTCTGGTTCTTGCCTAAAAAGACGGTTTATGATGTTTGATACATTTGGCTGCTTTTAGCCTTACCCTGGAGTTGGTTCACCCTCCGCCTATGCAGCTGAGTCAAGTCAAGTCACCTTTATTTACATAGCGCTTTTAACAATACAGATTGTGTCAAAGCAATGCAGCCTAAAACCTTTAACGGATTTGAATATTAGAAATGTGTTAGTGTGTTATGTGTAAGCCAGGTTAAAGAGATGGGTCTTTAATCTAGATTTAAACTGACAGAGTGTGTCTGCCTCCCGAACAATGTTAGGTAGGTTTTCCCAGAGTTTGGGCGCTAAATAGGAAAATTGAAAAATAAGAGTCCTTAGCCATCTTCAAGAATCGGCTAAAAACACATCTCTTCCATCTTTATTTGACCCTCTAACTCTATCACTCTCTATTCTAATTCTATTCTTTAAAAAAAACCGTGTCCCTTTTAGACTTAAAAAAAAACTTGCTATGTGTACTGCATTAAGCTAACTGAGACTTGCTATAGCACTTGTATATCATTGCCCTTTTGTTGATTTTGATTGCTTCCATTGTCCTCATTTGTAAGTCGCTTTGGATAAAAGCGTCTGCTAAATGACTAAATGTAAATGTAAATGTTTAGGGGCAGGGGTTGGATTACATGCTCATAAATGTTTAAATAGCGTAATATAAATGAAACTGTTGTAACTGTTTACATTGAAACATCACACCCCAACTATTTAAAGAAGGAGGACCCTGCATGGAGGACCCTGCACGTCGAAAAATTACGCTAAAGGGGTACCCTGTGCGTCAAAAAGTGGCGCCAAGGGGTCCTGACCAAGCGTCAATATGTGACGAGTTGAGAGTGAGAATGTGTTGCTCAAACAACATCTGGTGATGTAGGTGCTGTTTGATAATTTTTAGGCTTTCTGACACCGAGGATCAACTATTTTCTGAAGTTCTCCATCTGTGATCCTTGGAGAAACTTTGGCCACTCTAACTATCTCCTCGACTTGCTTTAAGACAATCTAGACCCAGTTGTGACCTAATAAAGAGTGAGACTTGTAACCCAAAGGTAGCAGGTTTGAGTCTCAGTACCAGCAGGAAATGTAGGTGGGGGGAGTGAATCAACAATGCTCTTTTCCACCCTCATTACCCACATCAGAAGTGCCCTTGAGCAAGACGCTGAACCCCAAATTGCTCCCTGGGCACCGCAGCAGAAATGAAATGAAATGCAGAGCACAAATTTTCAGAAAATTTCACAAAATTCAGAGCACAGATTTTTTTCATCATTTTTTGACGGTTGTTATGTTTCTAACACTGTCTAGGTACCACCTGGGTTTCTTATACACTTGACCTTCTGTACTTTGGTAACGATGCTCCAGAGCGCCAGACTTCCCAGCCTATCTATATGAGAGTGCCATTCTTGGAGTCATATATTCAAGGGATACCATCAGGTCAGAGACCACAATATAATGAGTGTTTATGGAATTAATTTTTTTATGTATATATATGTGTGTGTGTGTGTGTGTGTGTGTGTGTGTTAGCCAGTTCTAGATAACACAATTAATAATTATTTTACGTTGCATGGACTGTGATACACTCTGAAGTTGTGATACATTGATTGCTATGCGCATCCACAGAAAGTGGGATAGTGGTAGACAGAGGTGCCCATAGCAATCATTGTATGGTAAAATTGCTCAAAACTGCTGGTCTAAAGACTCAGCCTTAAAAATCACACCAGCAGACAATCCACAGTGCATGCAGCAGGTGCAACGCATACTCAGGTTTTTGCTAAGGAGCCTGTGATGACCGAGGCCACACATAAATGTATTTGATTTAAATGTTTGTTTTGATAAGTTGATTGTTTGATTTATGTATTGGTTTTGATGTGTTTTCTTTCCTTTTGTTTTCTTCCTTTGTAAATTTTTATTTATTTTGTATGTTTTGTTTATTTGTCTAAATATTTATGCTCTAAGTTAGGTAGTTTATGTTGTCTTCTTTATGCGCGGTAAAGGAAGGTAGCTCCTAATTATTTTCTATTCACTGGAGTGCACGCTGGTGCATTCCAGTGAATATTTGCAGATATTGCAACAACATAGACTAGAATAGAAAATAAAGAAGGTGTAACTACGAGCAGAGACAAATTATGTTGTTCTTTATTTACATGATTTGTTATAGTGTATAAGTGAATATGATTTATGGATGGTATTAATTTTTATTTATTTTGTTCTAAATGCGATATGAATTCATCTAATTTAGGCAGTTAAGTCATTTGAATGTATTTGTGTGTGAGTGACCCTTTGTCATTTGTTAATGGTTCGGTCCCGGTAATATACAGTAGCCCCTCACTGCGGAACACAAGATCCAGGGGGCGTGGCTGGATCCACATCTAGGGGGTGGAGATTGGTAAGTTAAGGGGTGGAGATGGGTAGGTTTCGGGGTGGAAATGGGTGGGTTTAGAGATCAGGGGGTGGAGACGGGTAGGTTTGGGTATATGTAAGGGGGGAGGAGTTGAATCTGGATCGAACCACGCCCCCTGGATCTTGTGTTCTGCAGTGAGGACCATCTCGTAATATAAGGGCTGGGTTTTGTTTGTTAAGGGAGTTTTTTGGGTTGGGGATCCCAACTGTTAACGTCTGAACCCTGGAACTCCATATTTTCTTTCCTTTATTTGTTCAGTTTTCTTTATTTTCTGTATGTATGGCCAAGTGTATGTTTTAAAAAAATGGGAAAATTATAAAGAACTGAATTTTTTGTAAATCATGCTTCCTGTGTTTATTGGACGAATCCTGACAGAGCCGAGCCGGTGACCTGGCTGCTCAGTCGTGGTACAGCAACTGTGGCAACGAGACGTGACATCTCCTTTCCCTCCTTCAGGGAACGAGGGTTACATATGCAACTGAGACATTCCCTTTCAGTCGGTAACTTTCGACTTCACGGCGATGGCTGATGAATTGGGGAATCCCTACCAAAGTGCCATAGATGCTGCCCCTTCCAGTGTCCTGTCCGAGCCTCCTGCACCCTTTGTTAAAGTATAGGCCAGGGCTCACACCAGGAAGGCCAGTCACTGTGGAGGAATATGGAATACACATATGGGATCCCCTCAGGGTGACTACATATGGCACCCAGCCTCCTACCGGTTCTCACGGACACATCGAGTGAAGGCCTGGCTCCACCACGTCTGGCTGCCGAGGGTGATGGAGGAGCTCGACAGGGTCTGCAATATGGAACTCTCTGGAGCAAGTATCACAATTTGTGCCATAGCAAGCCGACACTAGGCCAGGGCCTCTCGGTGCTTCTACCCATTTGAGGTGAGAACACAGGAGGATACAGACTCAACACGAAGGCTATGGAATCTAGCGAACATGTTGGGGTTGCCCTCCTAAAGAACTTAAAGACCAGGTTGTGCTTCCCTACCATCTTACCATCCACGGGGTTGTGATTTGCAGATATTGCAACAACATAGACTTTTAAGGGTGGAGGGGGACAGCCTTCGCTCCAACCCTTGCTGCAGAAAGAAAAGCACGGCTCTGATCAGGCATCTTCGGCGTCCTCTCGGTGTGAGGAACACCACTCAATGAACAGGTTCCACTTCAAGGTGTAAGCGTGTCTCGTAAATGGTGCACGTGCCGAAGTGATGGTGTCACCTACCTCTAGGTCACCTGGAACCTCTACGTCCCATCCAGGGACCAGACATGGAGTCTCCAGAGATCCGGATGCGGGTGCCACAGGGTGCCCTGTCACTGAGAAAGTAGATCCTTCCTCAGAGGAATCCGCCTGTGAGGGGCTGTCACGAGGAACATTAGTTCTGGGAACCAGGGGCCTCATTTATAAAATGTTGCGTATAAATAGTCCTAAATTTGTTCTAAGATCATTTCTCAAAAGTGCGTAAGTGCGATTCAGAGAAAATTTATTTATAGACATTTATAAATCGCAAATGATCTTGAAATTGTGCGCTGCTGACTGGTGTCAGATCTCCGCCTTGTAAATGCCCCCTAATTAATATCATTACCATATAAAAGAGCACACGCCAATATCCGAATTTCACTTTAAAAAAACATTATTGAAAGAAAAATTGGACGTTTCATATCATAATAAAATTAATTATTACACAAATACGGTCTCCGGTCTGAAAAAACCTGCATGTGATTTGGCATTTCTTTATAGGCTATTTACACAGTTTACTAATGCTGTTCAAATGTGCCATTAATGTACTGACACAAAAATATATAGTGTATTTTATACAAATATAACTGATGTAAATGACAAAAACAAAGTTTAAGGCTGATGTCTCTATTAATTTTCACAGAGGCAAAGCAGCAGATGTTATAAATAAAAACAGTTAACTATGTTATTGAATAGAATATATTACAACCGTTATTTCACGACATAGGCCTATTCTTATACGCTACACTATAATAAAATAATTTTAAAAACAACATGGAATAAACTGTGTACAGAAAGCTAGCAAAGAACTCTCAACATTAGGCTACTAAAAAGGGCAGTTTAATCTCGCAAAAACTCCCGTTAATAAAAAATCTGACTACACTGCACAATTAATCTCTTACACTGCATCTTTGTTGTTTATGATGAATTCGGTGCTTGCACGTACACCGCTTTTATTATTATTGCAGCTTAGATGTTCAAATAGCTGCAGTACTCCGACTTTGCCACAAGGAAAAGTGCGTATGCCTGCTCAGACCCTGACCTGGCGGTAAGTACTTTTCCATGTCAAAGACCGTTTTTATAAATATGAACGTTGCCGTGGAAATCTGTGTACGCACATTTTATAAATGAGGCCCCAGGTCTGGTTGGGCCAGTAAGGTGCAAGGAGCAAGACCTGCTCCTCGTCCTCACTGACTTTGCACAGTGTCTGTGCAAGAAGGCTCACTGGGGGAAACGCATACGTGCCGAGTGTTCCTTTGGTCAGGGAGTAAAACAGCTGCCAGTGGGAGGCTTCTGGAGAGGCAAACAGGTCTACCTGAGCAGCTCCCAAACATCTCCAAATCAGCTGGACTGTCTGGAGATGGAGTCTCCATTCTCCCGGTAGCACAGCTCGTCGGCCACACAGTTGAGCAGGCCCAGAATAAGAATGGCACGAAGCGACCCAGTGAGTGTTGCACTGCCACACCCACCTTGGGACTCAGCCATGGAGCCAGTGCTGAAGCGGTCTCATATGAAGCAGCCCCAGTGGCGTGACTGCAGCTGCCATATGCCCCAGGAGCCTCTGAAACTCTTTCCTGCCTTTGACCGAATTCAAGCAGTTCAACACTGACTGAGCATGTTCCTCTGTGCGATCCCCGTGATCTCAATCGCCACCGTACCTCAGCAACAGCGGGAGCGGAACCGGAACCGCAAAGACATGGACACACTCTTGGAAGAGTGCCTGGTGGGAGCGGAGCATTTTTGGCAGTAGCACGATGCACAACCGATCATGTGTATTCGCAACTGTAAAGTTAGACACGGGCAGAGAAGAACACACACAGTCAAAAGTGCTGTCTGTTTAGCTTGCCATATATCGCCATATATAAGAGCAGATGCTATGGAAAACAGCATTCCAACTCTACCCAACAGAACTTTGAATAAGTATGCTTAGCACAGATTTGTGTGAGCAAAGACTGAATCAACCCAAAAAGACCCGAGTGCCTGGGGTTGAATCCATGTCCAAACTGTAGAATCTTATGAATGTGTGTGGAGAGGCCCAGCCTGCCGCTGCACACACATCTTGTAAAGACGCACACTTAGCGCCTTGGAAGAAGTCATAGTCCTAGCAGAGTGAGCCTTGACCCCGAAGGCAAACCACACGCCTCATAGGCTTGTGTGAACGTTGCCCTGATCCAATAGAACATGTGCTGCTTTGTGGCCTCTTTGTTGTAACCATGAAAGCACACCAACAATTGAATAGGTCACTTGTTAGAATGGTCCAGGTAAGTCCTCCGAGCCCAGACAGCTGAAACAGCAGAGGAAAGAAGGCATGAAGCATATTTAACTGAGTAGTAGAAGATGGCCCCCTAGGAATATAGTCTGATCCAGGATACAGGAAAACTTTGACTAGCCCAGGGTTTAAGTCTAAGCAGAAGTCTTCTGTTCGGATTGGAGACATAATGTGCTTGAATGTTAGCATCTTGAACCTGCAAGTCCTCAGAGGGAAGGGAAATCCCTAATATATCTGCTCATAGACGGATCCCCTAATAGACGTGGCATTGAAATGCTCCCGTTTTAATTGTAAGTGCTCGGTGAAACCATGAAGCGATGATCACTGAAGCCAATCTCAGACATATCTATTGAGCACGTGAACACAATGGCCAATCAGAGGTGTTTAAGAATCCGCTTAACAGCACTCAAAAAAGAACTCTCAACATTAGGCTACTAAAAAGGGCAGTTTAATCTCGCAAAAACTCCCGTTAATAAAAAATCTGACTACACTGCACAATTAATCTCTTACACTGCATCTTTGTTGTTTATGATGAATTCGGTGCTTGCACGTACACCGCTTTTATTATTATTGCAGCTTAGATGTTCAAATAGCTGCAGTACTCCGACTTTGCCACAAGGAAAAGTGCGTATGCCTGCTCAGACCCTGACCTGGCGGTAAGTACTTTTCCATGTCAAAGACCGTTTTTATAAATATGAACGTTGCCGTGGAAATCTGTGTACGCACATTTTATAAATGAGGCCCCAGGTCTGGTTGGGCCAGTAAGGTGCAAGGAGCAAGACCTGCTCCTCGTCCTCACTGACTTTGCACAGTGTCTGTGCAAGAAGGCTCACTGGGGGAAACGCATACGTGCCGAGTGTTCCTTTGGTCAGGGAGTAAAACAGCTGCCAGTGGGAGGCTTCTGGAGAGGCAAACAGGTCTACCTGAGCAGCTCCCAAACATCTCCAAATCAGCTGGACTGTCTGGAGATGGAGTCTCCATTCTCCCGGTAGCACAGCTCGTCGGCCACACAGTTGAGCAGGCCCAGAATAAGAATGGCACGAAGCGACCCAGTGAGTGTTGCACTGCCACACCCACCTTGGGACTCAGCCATGGAGCCAGTGCTGAAGCGGTCTCATATGAAGCAGCCCCAGTGGCGTGACTGCAGCTGCCATATGCCCCAGGAGCCTCTGAAACTCTTTCCTGCCTTTGACCGAATTCAAGCAGTTCAACACTGACTGAGCATGTTCCTCTGTGCGATCCCCGTGATCTCAATCGCCACCGTACCTCAGCAACAGCGGGAGCGGAACCGGAACCGCAAAGACATGGACACACTCTTGGAAGAGTGCCTGGTGGGAGCGGAGCATTTTTGGCAGTAGCACGATGCACAACCGATCATGTGTATTCGCAACTGTAAAGTTAGACACGGGCAGAGAAGAACACACACAGTCAAAAGTGCTGTCTGTTTAGCTTGCCATATATCGCCATATATAAGAGCAGATGCTATGGAAAACAGCATTCCAACTCTACCCAACAGAACTTTGAATAAGTATGCTTAGCACAGATTTGTGTGAGCAAAGACTGAATCAACCCAAAAAGACCCGAGTGCCTGGGGTTGAATCCATGTCCAAACTGTAGAATCTTATGAATGTGTGTGGAGAGGCCCAGCCTGCCGCTGCACACACATCTTGTAAAGACGCACACTTAGCGCCTTGGAAGAAGTCATAGTCCTAGCAGAGTGAGCCTTGACCCCGAAGGCAAACCACACGCCTCATAGGCTTGTGTGAACGTTGCCCTGATCCAATAGAACATGTGCTGCTTTGTGGCCTCTTTGTTGTAACCATGAAAGCACACCAACAATTGAATAGGTCACTTGTTAGAATGGTCCAGGTAAGTCCTCCGAGCCCAGACAGCTGAAACAGCAGAGGAAAGAAGGCATGAAGCATATTTAACTGAGTAGTAGAAGATGGCCCCCTAGGAATATAGTCTGATCCAGGATACAGGAAAACTTTGACTAGCCCAGGGTTTAAGTCTAAGCAGAAGTCTTCTGTTCGGATTGGAGACATAATGTGCTTGAATGTTAGCATCTTGAACCTGCAAGTCCTCAGAGGGAAGGGAAATCCCTAATATATCTGCTCATAGACGGATCCCCTAATAGACGTGGCATTGAAATGCTCCCGTTTTAATTGTAAGTGCTCGGTGAAACCATGAAGCGATGATCACTGAAGCCAATCTCAGACATATCTATTGAGCACGTGAACACAATGGCCAATCAGAGGTGTTTAAGAATCCGCTTAACAGCACTCAAAATGCTGGTATCATCACATTTTTCAAATTTCAGTACTTTTGACAACCCTTGTCTGCAGAGAAGCTGAGTTCGGCTGCTTGATAGAAAACATTTGTTGACTTTGCTGCAAGCCTCTCCCTGTTGTTGATTACGCCAATCAAAACTCACTTTGACCACAGCTCAGGTAACCACATCTAACAACTCCTCAAATGCCAGAATCATCTGGGGTAACGTGTGTTTTCAACTTTGCTCTTTTCTCAAGAATAGCCGATATCTAGTCTCATGCAAATTAGCTGAAATTGTAGTATGAGCTTTTTTATCTGACATGACAACATTGCAACTAAAGTCAGATGATAGAGATAAACAAACGGGAGCAAAGCTTTTTCATTGTGAAGTGCTTGCAATGCACACAGCTGACTTCAAAAGCTGATTGCTTGTGCTGCATGCTGAAAACATCACACAAAGGCCCTGTCCACACGAACGCGGTTATTTTTAAAACCGCAGCTTTTTCTATGCGGTTTGGCCGTTTGTCTACACGCAAACGCAGCACCAGGTCACTGAAACAGAACATTTTTGAAAACTACTGCCAGGGTGAAGATTTTCAAAAACTCCGGTTGCAGTGTTATTGTGTAGAGAGCGAAACTAGAGTTTTTGGCTTGTGACCTCCACCTACTGGAAACTTTTTCAGGCTTCTGATTGGCCAACATGGCTTTACTGTTGAGATTATATCGCCACCTGTTGGTTTGGCATGCTCTTGACAGTGCTTCATAGCATGTGTTTGCATTTTCATGTGGACGGAGATTTTTTTTTAAATGGAAGAAGGAAAAACTCTGTTTATAAAAATACCCATGTACATGTGGACATGGCCAAAGAGTGTGCATGTCGTTACTCATTAATATAAAGCAAGGCCACAGTGATGCGCATATCCTATACTGAAGAGATTTTTTTTTTCTCTTATTCTTAACACACTTCCTGAAGACAACGAGTCTGATGATGATGCAGATGCCCTTTTATGGTCTCTGTGATACAATGCAGCGTCACCTGAACCCTTCGTCAGCCAATGAAATTGGCGTGATTCTACGTTTCAGTACACGAAGATGAACAGTGTAATACATGCCAGTCCAGCTGTTACAAACAGCATTTTTCACGGTGGATTTAGCGTGCTAATTTGAGTAATAAAACCACACTGTGATCCTGGAGATCAATCAATTTTATCAGTAGAATTTTCAGTCAAATTGTCTGATTCATGGGCAATGGACTTTTGAATTATTAGGGCTGCCCTCGACTAAAGATTTTTCTGGTTGACAAGTAGTCGCTCATTTTAACCATTAGTCAACTAATTGCACGTTTACTAATAAACCATTCAAATCAATATAATGAGCCTTTAATTGCCTATAGCCTAATAAGCGCTCAAGCACACAGGCAGAAGTAATAATTATGAATGTGTCAGGGAAAAACAGTAAGGAGGCTGCATTAACATTTTAATAATGTATTGATACACTAGTGCTTTCTTT
Source organism: Sinocyclocheilus rhinocerous (assembly GCF_001515625.1). Classification (NCBI taxonomy): domain Eukaryota; kingdom Metazoa; phylum Chordata; class Actinopteri; order Cypriniformes; family Cyprinidae; genus Sinocyclocheilus; species Sinocyclocheilus rhinocerous. Next base: position 239,799 of record NW_015662191.1, on the reverse strand, counting down.
GTTTTCATTTTAAGAGATGAAGCCGTAGTAGTGGACGCCATGTTTCATACGGATTACATAATCTGACAATATTTGTCTTCCATTTGAATTGGTTAATTTGAAAGTAGACATTTCGCTCTATATAGATATGTTTTTTTCATATCTGTAAGTCAAGTATACACAGTGTTTCGCGCTCAAGTTCAGACAGAAAGCGCATCCTGTTTGCTTTCATTATTTTACAAAAGCGCAATGTTTTGTTGTTATTGTCAGTGCACACAAATAAACGTAGAGTCTTTACAGATTCGAAAGATGTATTACTCTTATCTGTATGACCAAAAATGAGGGAGAATTTTAAGAGCAAGTGACGCACCGGCGCCTCTGTCCTGCAGTGAGTGCTACTGTTCAGCTTCCACACTCTGCACAGACACTTCAACAGTACACATTTTTCTAGGTTAACATTAGATTGAGCGGCCATGTAAAGTGGGTAATACTTACAGGTCATATTTGAGGTTGATGAATGATAGGTGAGCGTTTGGATGTCCAGCCCGATGTACTGTATTACCATAGTGACTATGAGGTAGGATCTGGAGCATCTTTACCACTCACAAGGTGCATGAAAACAACTGGATACAAGAATGTGAGGAAAGATTCCAGCACTGCTTGTGATAAGGACATTTTTATTAACAATACCGACGCCTTCCTCAGGCCCTTAGGCCCTTAGGCCGAAACGCGTCGGTATTGTTAATAAAAATCCGTATAACCATAGACCAGTGGTTCTCAAAGTGTGGTAGGAGTACCATTAGTGGTACTCAGGCTCCCTCTAGTGGTACGCAGAGGAATCACTAAATTAAATATAAATTAATGTTAAAACACAATACATTTTAATTTATTTGAAATCTTTATTTGAGTGAATTTTTTTTTTTTTTTACATTTAAGTACAGTACAGTTTTTATTTAACAGGTACAACACATTTTAATTTAATCATTTTTTAAGTTTTTTATTTACCTGTTTTTAAGCACTGTGCAGTGTTAATGTTCAAACTGTATATTTACATTGATAAAGTGGCTGACAACAATAAATATTCCTATTAGGAATAAAATTGCCTTGTTTTTGAACTGTGCAGAGCTGTAGCTGAATAATTAGGCCTACTATGTTACTGTATTTTAATGTTGGTCATTATGGTGGTACTTGGAGAGCCACATGTTTTCTGAGGTGGTACTCAGTATAAAAAGTTTGAGAACTACTGCCATAGGCTAACCGTTAACGATCTGTCCGTCGTGGTGTTTATTACGTGGTGTTTATTTTAAAAAAAAAAAATTGTGACTAAGTGACTAATACAATTTTGGTCGACCAAGCCTCTTCTGGTCGACTAATGGTTAGTCAACTATTAGGGGGCAGCCCCGATAAATTATATTAAGATAATTTAACAAAGTTCAGCAGGAGCACGGTCAGGTAATCCAACCAATCAGAGTAAGAGGAGGCTGGTACATACTGTATATTGCACTAACCTCCCCAGATAGCAACATAATGTCGGCCCAGATCCGGCCCATATCTGGCACATGTGGAATGATGATCTGGCCCACATGTAGTGTGGAATGATGGCACTTGGGTGGACCACTCCTGTTTGCCAGATCTGGGCCAAAAGCAGGACATAGCAATGCCACATGTCAGCCAAGAGCAAAGAAATAAACCACACTGGACCTTATCTGAGCCACAAAATCTTCATATATTATTTATAAGAGCTTGTCTAAGCTTGTTAACAAGCAGAATCACAGAAGAAAATAAAAGAACAGAAAAAAAGAGACGAATATAAACACAACAACAACGACTGCAGCCACAGCCTTAGATGAATTCAGCTGAAGATAAAATACATTAAATCTCTGAAGATCTCAGCAGAGGAGGATTAAACAACTCCACAAACAGCATTACCAGCTTCACTTATTACTAACCAGACTGACTTTATTTCTGTCAGACGTCTACAGAAGATCTTATTGAGAATTAACCGGAGTTTAAATCTAACGTTTGTTTCATTTGAAGTCACCATAATGGTGATTCCTGTTTCCATTAGTTGGGCTCTTAATTATTATTATTAATCATTTGTGTTCTTTGGTTGTTGTTAGAGATGTTTGGTTCTTGAACAAGTCATTCTTTTGAGCTAGTTCACAAATTGAACTGATTTGAACTTTAGTTCCCGGTTAATGACGCACAGCTGAAGTAGACCTCAAAAAGAACCGGATGAGCCGGTTCAACCAACTGTTGAAGTTTGCCGAGGACTCAACAAAGACCGAATTAGCCGTGGTAAAGTTTGCTGAGAATTACTGAAGATTCTAATGAGTGAATTGACGATACTGTGCAAGCCTGAGGTGCGTACTGGAAACATGCTTATGACTTTTTAATTTACATTTTATTAAAACCTGCAAAAACCTTTCTGTCTAGTGATGTAAATACATTTTACAATAGTTTATTGTATTATATTTAAAGTTCCTTAAGCGAAATCAAGGAGTTTTTAAGACGTTTAAACTCTTTTAAAGGTTTATTCATTCTTATTCATTCTGTAGACATGTAGAACATATCCGCGTTTGTGCATCAATGTCTGTACTGTGTTGCTGTAGGTGTGAAACTTTTAAGAATCTTATCCAAATTGTAAGCTAGTCAGTATTGGTCAGTCAGTCGTATCTGAGGGTCCGCGAATTAAACTGTGACCACAAACACCATTAACTTAAGTGAATTATATGGCAATAATCAGCCATATGCTTTCACACAAATAACTTTATTTTTGAATGTTTTCAATATGTGTTGACACAAATGACTTGTTTGAACTTTTCATTGATACAATATAGCACTGAGTTGTTACAAAAGAAATGCGTGCGTAGAGACGTTATTGCTTGACGACATTAGAAACCGATGAATCTGCTTTTTGAACCGGTTGTGTAATTGCTGTGTAATTTAATGCTTTTGTGTTACAAAACCAGTGTTACTGCAATGTGTGTTACAACATCAGTTTAAAGATATTAAAAAGAGCGCATAAAAAAAAAGTGCCGCGCGTTGACACACACAGATATCAGCAATCAGCATATGGATCTCGACAATGGTGATAAAATATTCAGCTAATCGGATCAATTCTGGCCATCACAAAAACCTACTAAAAGACACAACAAAAAACAGCAAAAAATGCAAAATAAATACATGAACCAAATGTTTTTATTTGAAGGTTAGTAATTAGTGAAGCTGGTAATGCTGTTTGTGGCATCGTATAAGCTTTCTTTGCTGAGGTCTTCAAATATTTAATGTTTTTTATCTTCAGCTGAGTTCATCTAAGGCTGTGGCCGTTGTTGTTGTTTTTCTGTTTGTCTCTTTTTTTCCATTCTCTTCTTTTTTTGTGTGATTTTGCTTTTTAACAAGTTTAGACATGCTGAGAGAGCTCTATGAATAATATATGTAGATTTTGTGGCTGAGAAAATGTCCAATGTGGTTTGTTTCTTTGCTCTTGGCTGACATGTGGCTTTGCTATGTTTTGCTTTTGGCCCAGATCTGGCAAACAGGAGCAGTCCACCCAAGTGCCATCATTCCACGCTACATGTGGGCCAGATCATCATTCCACATGTGCCAGATGTGGGCCGGATCTGGGCCGACATTATGTTGCTATCTGGGGATCTGTACCATCACAACTTCACAGCATCCCTCCACCACCCCATCACCTCCCATCTAGAAATTTTTCATGTTCTGGGAATGTTTTCAGCTGCAAGTTTTATTTTATTTACAAGAATGTTCTGCTAAAAGGTAGGATAACATTCTCTAAAAGCATTCTAAAATTCAAAAAAATGTTTATTGATAACATCGTTAGAACATTTTCCTCTAACATTCTAATAAAGCTTCCCATCACACTAGATGTGGACTTACATTGCTTAGAAGTCAAATTTTGGTCGAAAGTGAAAACCCACCTTTTGTTTGATGTCAAGCTCCAGCATCATTAAATAACTCCAAAAACAGCATTACCAGCTTCACCTATTATAAACTCTACCTGGTCTCATGGCAAAAACGTACCTGGGGGCACTTTTTCGCGAGACGCGAAATACGTACCAATAAGTACATATCACTGCAGTTTCCAATTAAAATGAACACTAGAGGCAGTAAAACTCTGACACCTTTTATTCCTTTTCACACAAATTTACAGCGTTTAGATTAATAAAGCGTAATTTTCACACAATTACTTGAAGAATATTGTTATGACTTCAAAACAATTTTAATATGCTGGGAGATTTGAAAACTGATGCTTTTGAATGTTAGCATCTTACATATCCAGCTTCATATCTATGGGTTTTCATAGACAGTAAGTAAGGAGTACGGAGACGTACTTGAGAGGTGAGGAGCTCCGGTTTGAATCTCGTGTAACTACGGTAGGTTTAGGGTTGGGTTTGGTGTAGGGCATATTACCAACACGATAGAGCATTAACTTTTAACGACAGTCCCCCGACTAAACTTGTATTCTGAATCACTGCAATATGTATCGGAGTCAACGTAATAAAAACACAGCAATACGTATTTATATCAATGACAGCGGGAAAAAATGTGCCCAAATGATTTTGGTTAATTGCTGATGTTAAAGATATTGTTATGTAGAGATTTGACAATCTAATGTTTTCTCACAAATCATTTTTGAACTACTGAATGCTTTGACACCCACAGACATCAAGAATCAGTGTATGAATCTCAACAATGGTGACATGCTTCATGCCGCAATGCATTCTGGGAGCCATGGATGAGTTTTGAATGATGCACCCAGAACACATTGCAGCATGAAGCATGTCACCATTGTTGAGATTCATACACTAACTCTTGATGTTTGTGTGACAAAATTGTTTTTGTCTTTTAAATCCTTGAAATAATCTGATCGAAGTTCTGCTGCATCTCAGTCTGTAGAACCATTGCATTGTTATAATAATTAATGTATGACTAACACGATAGATTAGACTGGATGAAATCAAATAATCAAACTGCTATGTGATGACAAGCAAGCAAGTAGTATCATCTAATCATATGTTCTTTTGCTGTTTTGCCATAATAAACATACTAAAGCAAACACTGATCACAATAATGGTGACATCAAACCAAACAATTGCTTTCAGACATCAACATCTAAACCTCCGTTAATCTCAATAAGAAATTGTGTTAATGTATGACAGAAATAAAGTCAATCTGGTTTATAATAAGTGAAGCTGGTAATGCTATTTTTGGAGTTATTTAATGAAGTTGGCGCTTCATCAAACAAAGGTTGGGTTTTTACTTTAAACCAAAATTTGACATCTGAGCAACATTTGAGTCCACATCCAATGTCCAATGGGAAGCTTCCCACTTAAATCTTTATTAGAATGTTAGGGGATAATGTTCTAATAATATCAATAAATCAATAAATATGTTTAGAATGTTTTTAGAAATGTTATCCTACCTTTTAGGAGAATATTCTGGGAACTAAAATAAAACCTGCCACTGAAAACATTTCCAGAACATAAATAATGTTCTTGGAACACTCTTAGAACAAAAACATTCCTTGCTGCTGGCTCCTATCCCAGTGAAAAGAGGGACCAATTTTATTTATATACTTTATATGATTTATCTGTATGTTGTTGCCTAACTAGAATGACAACTAGGACATTTAATTTAGAACAACATTTAATTTTTCACTTACAGGAACAGAACTGGCTGATAATCTGCCCACTTCTCCTCGCCTCATCAAAACTCATTTACCTGTTCAGCTTGTGCCTAAGTCTTTCTGGGAGCAGAACTCAAGGGTAAAGTAAATGGGGCTTCATTTCATTTAGTAATGTGGTAAGGGACGTGGCAAATCACTGTAGTACTTTGATGATGGATCGGTGTGTCATAATCATGCAGGACTGCGTGGCCTCATCCTATGCGAAGATGCACATTTCATTACACCAAATACACAAAATAATGTTCTTTTTAGCAACATCATATGACCCCTTTAATTATTCACGACTGCACATGTTGATTTCCTATGATGACAGATGCTTCAAAAAGTGAGACAAGTTCACAGGTGGAAAATAAATGTTTTTGGTTGTAAGGGTCTCTGCGTGGTATAAATTCTCTCCTATAAACCTTAAGTCTCTGACATTAGCTATATTCATTCACACTGTGACTGTAATCTGTCTTTACAGTGTCTTGATCAAACAAGATCATTGCCTAAATGGCTGATATTGAAGTCCTGATCGCTAATTTATGCACCAGTGGCTTAATTACCTACGACCAAAACCCAGGCTACATACCCTATCAGTCTTGGTATGCACCCTTCCTACCTTTTCTGAAGGGCCAAGTCAAAAAATACGCTCAGTGGGCAGAGCTCACGTGTTTGGTATTCCAGGGAGCTCAAGACAGCTTCCCAGAGAGGTTCACAGAGAGCCTAAACAGCTTAGAACTGCTATCCAGGCCGAGCACTGAGGCCTAACAACTGTAGAAGAAGAAAAAAACAGAGGCAGACAAAGGCTAAATAAAGGCAATCAAAACAAAGTTTTTTTGTGGCTACTCTTTCTCAAAGTAAACTTCAGAAAGATGTAAACTATTAATTATTAGTAATTAATAGTACAGTGCTTTGCTCTTGAAACATAATTCAGAAGATGTAGGAATGTATTGATCCGTGAGGTCAGTTTGGCTTGGAAAATGATTGTCTTAAAACTTCATAAATATAAAGTTATAGTCTCTATTACAGGCTTATTAAAATGAAAATCTTGTTTCTTGTCATTTTTTTCCACTCATTCAGATTGTGTATGTAGCACGGAATGCAAAAGACAATGCCGTTTCCTATTTTCATTTTGATCGAATGAACATGGGAGAACCTGAACCAGGAGACTGGAACACCTTCTTACAGACATTTATAGAAGGAAAGAGTAAGTAAAATATTTGAAAAGTTAAATAATGAATTACATCATATTACATCTTATTGGTCAATAACAATGTGGATATTACTGAAACCACTTTTCCTCCATCGTTCCTCCATGGTTGTAGTTGCTTTTCCATTTGAGCACCGCTCAACAGAGAATTATTACAGACCATAACCTGCCTACAATTAGTTAACTGTGCTTAATCGTATTGGTCGAACACCTGTAGTGACATGATGATGGTTTTCATGATGATGTATAGTACAGTATTTTCCTACACGCCTTTTCAAATAACCACATGATTGTAAAGCGCTTTGGGTGTACAGCAATACACAATAAAGCGCTATATAAATGCATCATTCATTCATTCATTCATTCAATTAAAACCCATACATCAGTATATTGCTACTCTTATGTAAATAAATGTCATTTGTAGCAAGACTGGGAACGTTTACCTGTGTTTGTCAGTGACATTAGCTTTTAGCAAATTATGGTAAACCTCTCGCCTTCTCTTTGCTTTCTGTTTTGTGTCTTGAGTCTTATCAGTTCTACACTTTGTTGAAGCAAAAAAAATCTTAAAATTAAAAAAAAATATCTTGAGTCATTGTTACAACTCAAAAAACTGTCTTAAAAATTATCAATCACCATAGTATACTTACTTGAATTTTTTTTACAGTATCACAAAATCTCCAAGGGAACATATGTATTGAGATTGAGAAAAAAAATTCTGATTTCGCAGCACCACAGTAGAAAAATAAACTACATCCTTGGCATTTCATGCTGAGCTGGGACGGATATATTTCCACTTGTGGCGCTGCAAAATCAGAATAAAAATTTTCTCAATCATCACCACAAAAAGTCATTGGCAAGATGATGGTAAAATGGCTTAAACCATTTTAATGTGAGAATATAAATAATGTTTACACAAATATACAATCTACATAAACACTGGGAGAGTAAAAAGATTTGATTGCTTTATTATGTGCAACCCCTACATTACCTGACTCAAGAAATTTGCCACTGAAGAACATCCACAATTTCCCCTTAGGAGTGTTTGGTTCTTGGTACGACCATGTCAATGGATGGTGGGAGAAAAAACAGACTTATTCTAACCTACTGTACATGTTCTTTGAGGATATGGTTGAGGTAAGTTCAGTATATAAAATGACATTTTTAGCAAACATATTAGCATAAAATCAGAAAGGTATGTTAGATGTGTATGTCTTCCTCAGGACACTGGACGTGAGGTGGCTCGTTTGTGCTCCTTCTTGGGTTTGTCCACTTCAGCTGAACAGAAGGAGAAAATAACAAAAGGGGTTCAGTTTGATGCCATGAAACAGAACAAGATGACCAACTATTCCACTATCCCAGTCATGGACTTCAAGATCTCACCCTTTATGCGGAAAGGTTAATAAACTACTAAATTTAAGTACTTTAGTCCTTCTGAATTCAATCATTTCACTTACTTTTATCTTCTTCTTTTTCATTCCAAAAGGTAAAGTTGGAGACTGGAAAAGTCATTTCACTGTGGCACAAAATGAACAGTTTGATGTGGTCTACAAACAGAAGATGAAGAACACCACTGTCAAGTTCCGCACTGAGATCTAATATTAGAGAGTTCTGGATTTTGCACCAGAATAAAAATTTTATGATAAATAAATAATCAGTTGTCTGACTTAAGCCTAAATTTGGCTCTTCTGTTTTGAGCCATTCACAGGCTGATTTTTTACATGAAACCAGCAGAAACACTTAACATACAATAACTTTCAATAAAAAAAAAAAATCATTAACAAACAATATATAATGTTTAACGGATCATTAGTTAACATATATTCACATAGGTAGAAATATTAGATAATGTGCTTTTTAATGCTTACTAATGAACTTAATAAACATTATATAATGATTAACAGATCATTATTTAATGTAAACACAAATGCTTACAAATGTCATTAAACTTTCAATTGATGTGATCATGCACTTCTTGAAAATCTACAAATTTAATTTGACAGATGGTTTACAATGATTAAAAGCTTCGTTAATGAATCATTAACTTAATACACTTGACGGAATACTTCCTTTCTGGCAATATTGTTGACTTGATTGCACAGAATAAGAAATTTTCTAAATTATTACCGGAACAAGAGAATTAAAGTAAGTCAAATTTGTAAACTTTATTATTATTATTATTATTATTAATGTCATAAATTCCAATAATGTCTGTATGTACAAACCATTTCTACCATGATTTCTGAACAGCTTAAAGTCTAACTAATATGTCTACTGCTGAGAATAGAGCGATGGTGCAGGGTAATCTGGAAGTAATCTGGGACTACTGGGGTAAAGGGCCTGTTCACTTTCTCCAAATCTCCAAGATAAACACACACTGTTCCTTTGAGATCAACACTAACTTCCTGTAACAATAAAAAGCCAGTACTTGAGGGGCCCTAGTCAGTGTCCATTGTGTCTGAACTTACATAACCTGTTGTTTGAGGTTGAGTACAAAGTACAGTGAAAGTAAGAGTGAGAGAGAGAGGGCGAGAGAGAGAGAGAGAGAGAGAGTGAGGGAGAGA
>NW_015662191.1:228353-230010 GCF_001515625.1 Sinocyclocheilus rhinocerous | reverse complement strand
AGAGAGAGAGAGAGAGAGAGAGCGAGAGAGAGAGAGAGAGCGAGCGAGCGAGAGAATTTTTGAATTTCAACACACCTTTATTACAATTCTTTTTTTAAACACATTACACAATCAACCCCTACATTGCACAAAACTCAAAATACAAAACCCAAAACAAATTAACAACATACAAAGATTAAAAAAATGGCAAACTCTAAACCCTCATCAATAACTTCACACAGAGCCCTTTTATAACACCAAATCGCTTCAAAAAGCATAAGATCTCCCATAGCCTTATAATACCGGAAATCAATCAAAATTCTAGATTTCACAAGGTTAAAAAACACAATTTGTAAATTACTACTTAAATTTTGTTCAATCTTTATTTTCCTGGTATCATAAATTGCCATTTTTGCCTGACCTAGAAGAAAATTCAACAACTGGCAACAGAATCGGTGTTTCTGAATATATTTACAAAAAAACAACAAATAAACACTTCCTGTGAAAAAGTCTCATCAAAACAATTGAATAAACCAGTTAAAACTTGAAACAGTGAATCAAGCCTACTGCAAAACAAAAAGGTACGATATACAGTCTCCCTCTGGAAACAAAAAGGACATTCATCACTACTACCTGGGTTTATAATTGAAACAAGAGCATTCACAGCTATAGCGCCATGAAGGATTCTCCATTGTAGGTCTCCTACTTTCTTTGACAAAGGTGATTTGTACAAAGCTCTCCATTCTGGTTTAACGTTCTCTCCTAAATGGAGAACAGCGCGCCAAGGAGTATCAACTCTATTATGCAGAAAATTCTTATTAAGTGTCTTCACACAACTCTTATAAACAATTTTCCCAGATACAGAATTAGGCCCCATTAAAAACAAGATACTGTCTTGTAAAAACACACCTTCACACTCTTTAAAATCAGTTAACAAGTACAAATCAGGAAAAGAATCATTACAATTTGGGGCAATTAAACCTTCAGTATATTCACCCAATAATTTAACTTCTTCAGGTATAAGAGCTGACTTCCACTTTTCAAGCAATTTGGCCATTATACGTTTTGACTTTACCCCCAAACAACTGGTGACAGCATCAACATTCTCAAAGGTCAATCCAGCCAGTTTAAACAAATGTCCAAATGTTAAAACTCCAGCATTGAGAAGTATCTCATTGACAGAAGGGAAAAACCCCTCATTTGATAAATCCATGCGTGATCCATAAATCAGAGGTTCCTGGAGCAACCAATGTAGAGAAGTTATAGTGTCATGTCTCTGCACTTTAAACAGAGACCAAACCTTGAATAAATTCCGATAGAAAATGGGTAATTTAGACAAGTCCATCTTTTGCGGATCTAACCAAAATAAAGATCTCTCTTTTGTGTGTGTGTGGGGGGGGGGGGTAATCTGGAAGTAATCTGGGACTACTGGGGTTAAGGGCCTGTTCACTTTCTCCAAGTCTCCAAGATAAACACACACTGTTCCTTTGAGATCAACATTAACTTCCTGTAACAACAAAAAGCCAGTACTTGAGGGGCCCTAGTCAATGTCCTTTGTGTTATTTTACTTGTCTAAACTCACATAACCTGTTGTTTGAGGTTGAGTACAAAGTACAGTGAAAGTAAGAGTGAGAGAGAGAGGGCGAGAGAGAGAGAGAGAGAGAGAGTGAGGGAGAGA
>NW_015662191.1:225960-228223 GCF_001515625.1 Sinocyclocheilus rhinocerous | reverse complement strand
GGGAAGAGTGAAGAAGAATAAGATAAGCTGTGATCTGAAGACATGAGCATTCCACGGTGCTATGGACAAGGAGGAAGCTACAAGAAACATTTGAGGAGAGTAAAATCAAGGAGAAAAATAAGGGGGAAAAAAGATAAAGAAAACGGTTGTAAAGGAATCAACATAATGGAAATCCCTGACTCATCATCAGTGAGTAAAATATATAAAAATTTTAAGTATTTTAAGGAAAACCACATTAATAAATCAAAAACTGTTTCTTTCACGCTTGGGTTTGGGAATTGGGAATGGGAATAAGCATGTTATAAATGAGAAATCAGCATGTTTTTGAAAAAACAAAAACCTGTAATGTAATGTAATATAATGGGAGCGGAATATACAGTTTAGAAAGTGTGAAAATACACAAGAAAATTGCATTATTGCAGCATTTAAAGGCACTATGGAAAGCACAGTATGCCTAAGAAGTTGCAGTTTCTCCATTTATCAAGGTGCAATCAGTAGCTTGGTTCTAAGTTTTACACATTAAGGAATATGTTTTTTCCTTAACGACACTCACATGAGCAAAAGTTTTCTGTGTTTTTAATTATATATGGCGCAGGTCATCCCTCTTGATGAGTTTTGTCATGTTGAAATGACTGTGTTTCACAAGTGTAAACATCAGTATGGCACTATCCAAAGCTGAAGGCTTTTTTAGATTTGTTTACACACACAAAAATGGTACTATAGGATTTACTTTGACACAATTTATACTCAAAAATTGCAGGTAAATTTCAAAAATATTTACAAAGGAACAGCAAGTAGCACACATTAAATTAAACATGAATCTTTATAGCTGAAAGACTAAAATATAATTGTCTTGTTAGAATTGAACTTTGAAACAGAACAGAACTTTGAAAAATAATTTTTACAGTATACCTGAATGAATGTGTTCTATGAATCTTTTCTATTGAAATTTGTTTTTAGAGTCAGTAGAAAGGACTGTAATAATGTCTGCCTGTAAACTGAAAGTGTCTTAAGGACAATTCCACAGGTGCACATGCAATAATTTTCCAATAAACAATTATAAGTGTAGGATATCAGACCGAATCAGACAATCTAAGATTTGGTCATAATACAAGTATACAGTCAAATGATAATGTAGTCAATTCAATATAGCCTTTGAGATTTTCACATTATTTCAGAAATCGACAGGTTGTTCTGTGCAAACAAAAGATTAAAGCTTATTATTGCCATATACAACATTTAAAAAATGTAATATTTATTTGCCAGTGATAAGCTTTAAAAAGGCACTTTGTTATGTTGTTGTTGTTGTTGTTGTTGTTGTCGCTGTTGTTTAAGGTTTAAATTAATCTATAAAATAAACTGAATACATGTAGGGTACTAAATGTATATGCATTTGTAATCTTAAAATATGTACATATAATATATATGAATGTATTATTGTTGTTGTTGTTGTTGTAGTAACTAACATTTTGCTTGATAATCGGTTTTAGCATTGAATGCTTATGGCCAATGATGATTCTATAATGATTATTCAGTGCAGCGAAACCTCAACAATAAAATGACACCTTTTATTACTCTAGATGAAACCACCTAGTCGACCTGAGCTGTTTGATTTTGAGGGTGTTTCTATGATCCACTACTTCACTGACAACTGGGAAAAGGTTAAAAACTTTCAAGCAAGACCTGATGACATTCTAATCGCCACTTACCCCAAAGCAGGTGAGGGCACTGCACGTTTAACAATTTTGCCAGAATGTTATGTGACCAAATAACTCATACAATATGTTTTATTTATTTATCTATTATTTTCCCCCTTAGGTCTATTTTTAATATCAGTAAAGATTTTTCGGGACTTTTTTATGACATGAAATTCCCTCATTATTCACACACAAGCTTTACTGTTTGCCAGACTTCACTATATTTTACACCACCATCCATTCTCCAAACCACTTGTCCAATTTAGGGTCACTGGGAGTCTAAAGCATCTCAGACCAGAGCTGTTCCGGTGTTAGGAATAATAGGGAGCATATATATATAGTTTGTTTAAAGGGGTCATATGATGTTGCTAAAAAATAACATTATTTTGTGTATTTGGTGTAATGACATGTGTTTATGCGGTTTAAGGTTAAAAAAACACATTATTTTCCACATACTGTACATTATTGTTTATCCTCTATGCCCGGCCTTTCTGAAACGCGTCGATTTTTACAAAGCTCATCGGTCTGAAAAGCGAGGTGTACGCTGATTGGCCAGCTATCCAGTG
>NW_015662191.1:192846-225696 GCF_001515625.1 Sinocyclocheilus rhinocerous | reverse complement strand
CCGGCGATCCACAGCACTAAGTTGATGTATTTCCTCAGCGACCAGCATGGATCAGCTCCAGGCATGACGAAGCGGATATCGTGCCTCTTTTGGAAGGCCAAACAAAGTAGTTTCGCTTTCACAACAAAACACAGCACCTTCACGACATGGTGGCGGCAACAACAATACTACAGCGAGGATAAAAGTTACGCCTTCTTTCTTTCCGTGAACATTTGGGCGGCGTTATGCAAATCTTCCCACATGGTGCCGTAGACATGTGGGGGCGTGTTAGAACGAGCTATTTTAGGTAGGCGTGGTTGACTCTTAATTTTTATAAAGAATATCTCTTTGGATTTGAGACTTTAGTCTTTGCAACTTTACAGATCTTCTTTATGCACCGAGCTTGTAACACTCCAAAGAGAAAGGAAAACTTGAAATCGCATCATATGACCCCTTTAACCTCGTTGTCTTCTGTTGTGCTTACTAAGTGTGTCGCTTTTGTGCTTGCTGCTTTATAATAGTTTGAAACTTAGCAAACTGGCAGCTCCAGTTTGGAAAATGGATGAATGGATGATTCATCTGCAGGCACCATCTTCTGGTGAGATGTGGGAATTCCTTTAGCATGACCCTCACAGTGCATTATGGGTATTTTCTAGCCACTGAGTGTACATCGCTCATTATTGCGATGCATTATGGGATCGAATAAGTGCTCTTGATAATGTCCACTATGATTTCGGACACCACTAAAAATGTCTGTCCCCTCAAGTAGTGCACTATTTAGGGGTATTGTGGCTGATTTTGGACACAGTCAATGCCAAATTAATTGTCACAGTTTTACATTTATGTAACAAAATTGTGTATTGTGTGTAAATGATTAAAAAAATGAGATTGTTCTAAAACCTATAGATCTAGAGTCTAGACAGTTCCAGTAGATTTCAGATACATGCACTAAGGCAGAAGCCATCCAGAAATCGTGTAATACTTTAATACTGATCATCACTTTATATAGTTGTAAGCATCATTTTTTTCATGTTTTCTGGTGGTTGTTGTTTTACTAATAGAGGGTTTTGCATCATGCAATAATTCCTACACTCCATTCTTCATTCATTCTAGGTACCACCTGGGTGTCATATATTCTAGACCTTCTGTACTTTGGTAACGATGCTCCAGAGCGCCAGACTTCCCAGCCTATCTATACGAGAGTGCCATTCCTGGAGTCATGTTTTAAAGTGATACCATCAGGTCAGAGACCACAGTATAATAAGAGTTTCACATCTTCACTTTTTTCACTGTCTTAGCATTTTATGTTCATTATCCAGTTTGTTTGTTTGTTGTTGTAGCAAATGAGCCATGCCAAGATGTTTTTTTATCTAATATGTACATCATACCAATGAGTCAAATTATTTAATATTTGATAACTGTGTTCCATGAAAATATAGTTTTAGGAATTTTGCTGCAACACTTTGTACTAATTGGAAATGAGTGACAGATGATTTGTACGCACAATAAAGTGATTTGCAGTGGTCCATGAGAAGTAATAAAAGCATGGATAGCAATCTTCTCTTGAAGATGTAACTGGAAAAAAACATTTTTTTTTAAAAGAGCCTATCACCGCATTTATTTGTTAGTTACATTTTAGGCTGTGATCCTAAAACACACTGATTCTTAATACAGGATAAAATGAAATGATCAAGGTAGTCAAGGTCAATACATTATACATATGTCCCTATTGTTTTCATTTGGGCCAAAGACTATGTCCCCGTTCTTTGCTTCAATTTAAAAAAAAAAAAATTGTTTTGAGAGAAATGCGTTTTCTCTTCATTTAGACAAGCCAAAAATGTCAAAAAACCTTCATAAAATAAAAGTGACAGTCTGGAGATCGCATTCACAGGAGGGTTCAGAGCAAAGTTAGTAACAGAGAAAAGAACTGTCACGGTGCGTGCGGGGAGATGAAGCGAGGACTCAATTGCAGGAGAAATGGTTATTTATTTTAATAATAAAAATGAAACAAAAACAAACTCAAACCACCCCGAAGGGGAAAAACAGACAGGCAGGCCTAAAGCTGCACACATGCAGACACGAAACACACACAATGAGAAATGACGGATCAGCACAGGATGACAGACACCAGGAGAATAAATAGGAAACCAAACGAGGAGGCTAACGAGGGAGACACAGGTGGAGCAACTTAAACAATAACGAGGTAACAAGATGGGAGGGGCCAGACAATAGACAGGAGAGAGCACATGGCAACAGACAAACACAACACAAGCCATGTGCTCCCAGAACACAGTCATCTGGTGGCCCTCCTGGGCACACCCGCTGAAGACTGTGACAAGAACTTTAGGTCTATGATTACTTTTTGCAATTAATTTTGAGAAATATTTAGACTTTGCAGATTTCACAGCTTTCTGAAAAGCAGAGTCTTTATGCATTTTGTAGGATATTTGCAGTTTTTCCTTGGCATGGGTGGTGGTGGTGAATGGGTGGTGGCATTATGCCATGGCTCAGTTTTAATGAAATCATACTTCACTGTCATTAGATGTTTAGAGTGACAGCACACATGAATATTAAAATCACCAATCAAAAGAATATGGTCATTCTTATACAGTACATCACCCACACATTTATTTAATTAATTTATAATATTATAATAAAATAATGATCATACATTATTAACGACTTTAGTGTTGTGTATTGTATTGTGTATGCAAACACAACTGCAAGTTCTCTGTCTGGACAAATCTATCTAGAAAACTCTATACCTAAACACACAAAATTGTCGAATATTTCACTGTTTCATGTAGTCTTCAAAAACAGAAGGTATGTGAATGATAAGAAATCATGTCTTGGCTGAACCACAATGAAACTAGGATACTTTTAAAGGGGTCATATGACGTTGCTAAAAAAGAACATTATTTGGTGTAATGCAATGTTTATGCAGTTTAAGTTTCAAAAAACACATTATTTTCCACAAGCTACTAAATACTGTAATAATATATAAATAAAAATATATAAATATAAAAATTGCTATAACCAAAATTAAACTAAAAACTGAAAATCACTAAAACTGAAGATAAATCTAAAGCTAAATAGAAATATATATAAATAAAAGACAAAAGCCCATAACGAAACTACGTTACTGAAAATATCACACTAAGACCTCATTTAAAATATTAATAAATACTAAAATTACAAAATTAAGAACTAAAAAATTAATCTAAAGCTAAATAGAAAAATTAAAAATAATAAAAGACAAAAGCCCACAATAAAACTACTAAAACTAAAATGAAAATATCACATTAAAAGCTCATTTAAAATATTAATAACAATACTACAGCGAGAATCAAAGTTAGGCCTTCTTTCTTTGCGTGAACATTTGGGCGGTGTTATGCAAATCTTCCCACACAGTGACGTAGACATGTGGAGGCATGTTTAAACGAGGCGTTTTAGGAGGGCGTGGACGAGTCTTAACTTTTATAAAGAATATCTCTTTGGGTTTGAGACTTTAGTCTTTGCAACTTTAGGGATCTTATGTATTCACGAACAGCTTGTAACACCCCAAAGAGAAAGGAAAACTTCGCATCATATGACCCCTTTAATTTAGAGCAACATTTTATTACTAACTTTCAGGGACAGAACTGGCTGAAAATCTGCCCACTTCTCCTCGCCTCATCAAAACTCATTTACCTGTTCAGCTTGTTCCCAAGTCCTTCTGGGAGCAGAACTCAAAGGTAAAGTAAATGGGACTTTTTTCACTTTTTTTCTTTTACGCTGTGATGTTTTGACTGTAGGTGATAACTTCATGAATCATCCACCACAGAATGAAAATTGTGTAAAAACTCATTGCATGTAATCATCCTATTATGTGACTTACTTTAGTCAGATGTTCTATCTTTATTTCATTTAATTTTATAAGAGTCCTAAATTGTGTTTTAATGAGTGATGTTTAACAGACAGTGTTATTGAAGTGCAGTTTTATTTAAGTGAAATGTTTGGCAGTTGTGG
The DNA here is from genome assembly GCF_001515625.1 of Sinocyclocheilus rhinocerous. Lineage (NCBI taxonomy): Eukaryota > Metazoa > Chordata > Actinopteri > Cypriniformes > Cyprinidae > Sinocyclocheilus > Sinocyclocheilus rhinocerous. The sequence continues at coordinate 221,709 of NW_015662191.1, read as the reverse complement.
TTGGTAAATAAATAAATTTTTCTTTATAATACATTATTACATATAAATAAATTATTTCTTACATTTGGTGTGGCTTTACATTTTAGCTGTGACATAACTTTTTTTTTTTTTCCTTCCTTCCTTCCCCCACTCATTTTAGATAGTGTATGTAGCTCGGAATGCAAAAGACAATGCAGTTTCTTATTTTCATTTCGATCGAATGAACATGGTACAGCCTGAACCAGGAGACTGGAACACTTTCTTACAGAAATTTATGGAAGGAAAAAGTAAGTAAAATAATTTTCAAAGTCAAAAAGAAAAAAAAAGTAAAAATAAAATAAAAAACATAAATGAAATAAAATAAATCTTTCTGGCCAGTTAAATTCTGAGCCATTTTAATATCAGGGGAAAATATTTTAATATGAAATTTATTAAATATAATATTATCACTACAAGAACATTGAGAAAGTAAAAATACTAATTTTCCCTATTATGTGCAACCCCTACATGAATCAAGAAAGTTGCCACAGATTAATATATTTTAACATCAGACTTTTTTATCCTAGATGTGTTCGGCCCTTGGTATGACCATGTCAGTGGATGGTGGGAGAAAAAACAGACTTACTCTAACCTAATATACTTGTTCTATGAGGATTTGGTGGAAGTAAGTTCAGTAACATTTTTATTGAGAGTAAAATCAGTATGTTTAATGTGTCAAAAGTGTATATTGTACCATTACTTTTTCAGGACACTGGACGTGAGGTGGAACATTTGTGTTCCTTCTTGGGTTTGTCAACCTCAGTTGAAGAGAGGGAGAAAATAACAAAAGGGGTTCAGTTTGATGCCATGAAACAGAACAAGATGACCAACTATTCCACTATCCCAGTCATGGACTTCAAGATCTCACCCTTCATGAGAAAAGGTTTATAAACTACTAAATAGTTTAATGTAGTTCTTATAAATTCTGTTCTTTCACTTGCTTTTATTTTTTCAATTATTTTTCATTCCAAAAGGTAAAGTTGAAGACTGGAAAAGTCATTTCACTGTGGCACAAAATGAACAGTTTGATAAGGTCTACAAACAGAAGATGAAGAACACCACCGTCAAGTTCCGCACTGAGATCTAATATTAGAGAGTTCTGAATGCTGCACCAGAGTACTAACTAAAAAAGTTACATTTAATTTTTAAACTGTCCCGATGAAATCAAAATTGTTTGAAATCAAAATTGAGCAAAATGTTGTTGTTGTTGTTGTTTTCTTTTAGTAGGAATATGTTAGCCTTAAAGGGATAGTTCACCCAAAAATGAAAATTTGATGTTTATCTGCTTACCCCCAGGGCATTCAAGATGTAGGTGACTTTGTTTCTTCAGTAGAACACAAACGGAGATTTTTAACACAAACCGTTGCAGTCTGTCAGTCTTATAATGGAGGAGAATGGGAATCAAGGCTTTGAGAGTAAAAAAAAACATACACAAACAAAACCAAATTAAACCCTGCGGCTCGTGACGATACACTGATGTGTAAAGACACGAAACGATCGGTCTGTGCAAGAAACTGAACAGTATCTATATCGTTTTTTACCTCTGATTCACCGCAATGTCCGAACTGTCCTGAGTGTGTTCTCAACAGCCGGCACGTGACGCATCTTCTTCTTCTTCTTCGCAGACTTATAAGTGCATTTACCGCCACCCCTATCTCTCAAATGGACCCTACATCTTGGATGCCCTGGGGGTAAGCAGATAAACATCAACATTTTTGGGTGAACTATCCCTTTAAGGATATCTTTAAGCTGGTGTGCTCTGAAACATTGACAAAATTCGCATTTATAAAATATATACTTTCAAAACTTACAGTCTCTATATGGATCAATGATTTTGCTGACATCATTCTGCACTTCATCTTCTCATCAGACCAGACCAATCAAATGCTCTCTAGAATCTGAAGCTCTGCCCTTTATACTGTACTATAAAAGACACTAAAGCTGTGACTGAAAATGATTACTTGTTCACTCATTTATGTTATATATGGTCAATGGCACATTGTAACATTGCAGCATCGCAAACGGTCAGACATCCTCAGCATTATAAACAACAGTGATGAGGAGAATTGTCCATAAGTGTGAGTGCGAGTGGAATGTGTGTGTTAGTCTTGTGATGAACTGGTCATCCATCCAGTCTGTTTCCCTACCTGCAGACAAATTTGATTTTTATGTCAGTTAACTGGTGATCGTTATGCCCAGTGCATCCCATATTAACAAAAAACTACTAACTTTACTACATTTCTCAGTCGAATGACATTAGTTCACTGTACCTTTTCAAACGAACTCTGAAACATGTTCACTAACCAGCTAAACTGTGGACAGTGTGTCTTTATTGCATGCTTCTCAAAAGGAATGCTGAATCCTAGAAAGTATAAGCAGGTGGTTGCAGTAACAAGGAAAAGTCGTTGAGGCAGGATCTAATTGCAGCTGTCAGTGTAGTTTATTAAATCAAGTACTCGTAATTAAAGTATATTACATTCTATAATGCTTGTTATCAGATTACAGTTACTTTTTTATGGATTACATGATTATACACTATTCACACAATGGCAGTAAATCATGTATAATGTATTGATTCTCCCTATTTTTTTTCTCTTTTAAATTTTCCTTTCTACATTCACAACATAGAATGAACATATAAATGTCATGTAAATAAATTTACAAACCATGCTACTGAAAAAGCACCTCTCAAGCAATTAATCCATGTATGAAACAAAATAATTACACAATTTACTCAACACTGGTGATGGTGTGAAACACTATGTCTTCATCATATCCTGAGTGACCTTCAGTAACTGACAAAAAATTGTCAAACCTGAAAGACTTTGGGCATGTGATGTCATTGTTGTTTTCACTCTCCTCGTGTGAAGACCGAAGAGTGTAAAGACCATCGACTCTACCGTTCGACTCTACTGAGCAGGGACACCGGCTAGGCACATAAGTATCGCTTCTGAATCATTCTCTTTCCTACTACTTGTTCCCCTTCTGTTTTCAGTTTTTATAACCAATTCTTACTATGTGTTTCCAGATCCCTACTATCACTACCACTCGCAAACCATGCATTGTAGGCAGCGCAATCCTAACAACCTGTGCACTTTGCCTATGTCTAGTAATACACTACTTTCTTTTTCTATTGGTCTCTGGAATTGCCAGTCTGCTGTAAACAAAGCAGATTTTATTACTTCTATTACAAGTCATTCAAGACTAAACCTCATGGCCCTGACAGAGACGGAGATCAAACCAGAGGACAATGCTACACCTGCAGCACTCTCAAATAATTTCTCTTTTTCCCACTCCCCCCGTCTGACTGGAAGAGGTGGAGGTACTGGTCTGCTTATCTCTAATGATTGGAAATGTAATCCTTTACCATCTCTGAGTATCAACAGCTCCTTTGAATCACATTCAGCCACTATTACCCACCTTCTTAAAATCCATTTTATAGTTGTTTATCGAAGAATTAGATGTGCTGCTCTCAACCTTTCCTGAGGATGATACTCCCCGAGCATAGGTCGTAATTTAGATACATTTTAAGATGGAAAAATGCAGTTTTACAAATGCTAGAAACATGTTTTTCAAAGGAAAGATTGCTATCAAATAGCACACCTAGGTTCCTAACTGATGACAAAGAATTTACAGAGCAGTGTTCTAGGTCATTACATGCAGAAGTTTTTGGTCCAATAATTAACACCTGTTTTTTTTTTTTTTTCAGAATTTAGCAGTAAGAAATTACTAGTCATTGAGAGAATAGGTCGTAATTTGGATATATTTTTGAGATGGAAAAATGTAGTTTTACAAATGCTAGAAACGTGGCTTTCTAACAAAAGATTGCTATCAAATAGCACACCTAGGTTCCTAACTGATGACGAAGAATTGACAGAGCAGCCATCAAGTTTTAGAGAGTGTTCTAGGTTATTATATGCTGAGTTTTTAGGTCCTATAATTAACACCTCTGTTTTTTCAGAATTTAGCAGTAAGAAATTACTCATCATCCAGTTTTTTATATCGACTATGCATTCCGCTAGTTTTTCAAATTGGTATGTTTCGCCGGGCTGCGAAGAAATATAGAGCTGAGTATCATCAGCATAACAGTGAGAGCTAACACCATGTTTCCTGATGATATCTCCCAAGGGTAACATGTAAAGCATGATAAGTAACTGTCCTAGTACTGAGCCTTGGGGTACTCCATACTGCACTTGTGATTGGTATGATACCTCTTCATTCACTGCCACGAATTGATGGCGGTCAGATAAGTACGATTTGAACCATGCCAATGCACTTCCTAGAATGCAAACATAATTTTCTAGTCTGTTCAAAAGAATGTTGTGGTTGATAGTGTCAAATGCGTTGCTAAGATCCAGTAGCACTAATAGAGAGATACAGCCACGATCGGATGACAAGAGCAGGTCATTTGTAACTCTAATGAGTGCAGTCTCAGTACTATGATACTGTCTAAATCCTGACTGGAAATCCTCAGAGATATAATTTTTCTCTAAAAAAGAACATAGTTGTGATGATACTACCTTTTCTAGTATCTTTGACAGGAAAGGGAGATTTGAGATAGGTCTGTAATTAATTAATTTGTTAGGGTCAAGTTGTGTTGCTTTTAATGAGAGGCTTAATAACAGCCAGTTTGAAGGTTTTTGGGACATATTCTAATGACAATGACGAATTAATAATATTCAGAAGAGGATCTATGACTTCTGGAAGCACCTCCTTTAGTAGCTTAGATGGAATAGGGTCTAACATACATGTTTTTGGTTTAGATTATTTAACAAGTTATAGAATAGAAACTATAGAATAGGAGTGGATTTCCCTGTGAATCTTGTGATATTGCTCCAGCGAGCTCTCCTGCAATTTCCTACTATACTCCTATTATACATTGAACTCTCTCCTATCTGTCCCACTGTGAGGTGTGTGCATTCCAGATCCTTCATCACATCCCGTCACCTTCACTCCACCACCTGAAGGGTATGTCATCAATTATTACCTTATCTCCACTGCAATAATCATCTACTGTTGTTAACTTGCCCTTTTGCAGCTCCTGCCCCTGAAGAACTCACTGCATGTCCCTGTTTCTAAGATTCCTGCATAGTTTCAGCATAAAAACACAGCATAGCTGGAACTAATCTGGAACCACTGGGGGAAATGCCTATTCACTTCCTGGAGTCTTAAAGAAAAACACACTGATCCTATGAGATCAACACTAACTTCCTGTAACAACCAAAACTGGTATTTGAAGGGCCCCTCAAGCCCTGTAAAGTGTCTTTTGTAGTACTTTTTGTAATACTTTACTGATTGTCATAAAATTACAATTTTTTACATTTACATTTATGCTTTTAGTAGATGCTTTTATCCAAAGCGGAAAAACTTACAAAAGAGAAACTAAAGCAATTTCTCAAAGAGCACATTTTTCTAGGCAGGAAAGAGAACATTAGGATATAAATAATATCCTTAGCTCAGTATAATAACAATAGAAATCAATGGAAAGTCCCCAAAAATATAAAATATGAAAAATATAAATCATCTTTTTTTTTCTTTTCTTTTTTTTTGAAAATGCAAGAAGGGGGTTAGAAGAGAGAAAATAAAGTTTGCACAGTATAAGGATCATTATGTCTATGGAGAAAAACCCAACATGTGTTTGTGTGAGAGGGAAAAGAGAGAGATAGAGAGCAAATCCTGGTAAAAGAGAACTGCTCTTTGCCGAATGTCAGTAGGGTCAGACAAAAGCACTCCACTCTCAGAGCGCAGTGCATGAATTAGACGACACTGCCCATTCTTTTTTTCTAAATTAAAAAAATATTTGGACGGTGCATCCATCTGATCTATTCTTTGGAAACGCGAACGGACCAACGCACCCTGTGTTTTGTACCCAAGTAGGTCAGTCATTTGGGCTTTCTTCTTTGAACAGGCTTCTAAAGCACAAATGTCACCAGAAGAGTGAGCTAAAAATTGAAGATCAATTATCTCCTTTTCCAAGGAAGCTAATGAACGAGTCAACTCCTTTGTGACATTGAGAGTGTACTGCTGAGTAAATTGTTTTATTTGAACCTTACCCACATCCCACCACTGTTGTATTGAGAGAAAAGAAGACTTTGTTTTCCTATAAGCTTCCCAAAAAAATTTAAAGGACTCTTTAAAAAAACCATCCTGTAATAAATTACTATTGAAATGCCAATATGCACTCTTTGGTTTAACTGCACTTACAATAAACGTGCAATGCACCATACTATGGTCTGTAAACCCAACTGGCGTAATATAACATTTACTAAAAATGCTCAAGTGATACTTAAAACAATAAAATCTGTCCAATCTAGCTAGTGACATAACCTTGTCACGTGAATGTACCCAAGTATATTGCCTTACGTTTTTATTAAAAAGTCTCCAGACATCACATAATTCATATTTCTTAATAATGTGAATAAGACGTTTACGAGAAGCCAAATGCGGCTCCATATGATTCCTGTCCAAGTTTAATTCAGTACAATTAAAATCACCACCAAGAAACAAAAAATCTTCAGAACAGCAGTTTTGCAGAGACATACACAAAGTATCCAAAAACAACATTCTTTCCAATGGTGCAGTAGGAGCATAAACACACACAAAAATAAACACATAATTTTCAAAACATGCCCTAACCTTTAAAGGCCTTCCTTTAACAATCTCATCAATATCATATGAAATAGGCTTGAAATGGGACATTAGACAAAGTAACTCTCTTAGCCGGTAACGCCAGAGGAAGAACAGGAACAAATTCATTACCAATAACCACCCCATGTTCAACTAACTCATTGGCTTTGTCAATGGAGTCAAGAAAAACCACCACCGCGCCATTCATCCTAGACGCGGATAACACACTCCCATGCCCCACAATAATCCCTATGGCCAGGCAACACTCCTCCACACTCACCGCGGCCGCTATCTTTACTGCATGACGCCGCGTGAGCGAAACCAAAACCTGTTGGCGTGGGGCCGACATACTTTCACAAAACGGAAAGCACGTGGCCCACACCAACCAAAAACTAAACCAGCAAATGAAGCAAACGAAAAAGAATAAAGAAAAGAAAAGCAGCACTCAGCCCCACACTTGCAAACACGCCGTCCACTCACACTCAGTCGCACCGGAAGTGAAAGAGAGAGAGAGAGAGAGAGAGAGAGAGAGAGAGAGTAGGAGGAGAACTCAAATTTCATCTGTCATTATGATTGTGGATAAGTGAATAGAGGGAAGTCTAAACTTACATAACCGGTTGAGTGCAAAGTACAGAGAGAAAGAGGATAAGCATAGCGTGACAGCATAGAATATAATTTGACACGGAAGGGTTGCAAAAAACATTTTAGAAGAGCAGAAAATTTACAGGAACAACACTGTTTCAACATAATGGAAATCCCAGACTTGTCTTCAGTGAGTAAATACATTTCTTCTTCAAATATAGATATAGTTGAAGAAACACCTACTCTGATTAATAAATCAAAAGCTATTTTATTCATCACTGGGTGTAAAACTTTGGGAATAAAGATTGGCAAGTTACAAATTATAGACTACATAATGATTTGGAAACACAGAAAATCACATGATTGCAGTGTTTAAAGGCCTTATATAAAGTACTGTACTTACAGTACTGTAAAGTAAGTTTTAGTCTCTCCATTATTCAACATTAGAAACAGGAGTATTATGAAATAAATTTTCTTTATAAAAATTATGACAAAAGGCATGCTTTTTTTTATCCTCCATGAATTTTTTTTCTCTGATTCTCTAATGATCATTCAGTGATGCTTCAGCATTAAACACTTTAAATAAAACACTTTTCAATGCTACAGATGAAACTACCTAGCCGACCAGAGCTGATTGATTTTGAGGGTGTTTCTATGATCCACTACTTCACTGACAACTGGGAAAAGGTGAAAAACTTTCAAGCAAGACCTGATGACATTCTAATCGCTACTTACCCCAAAGCAGGTGAGGGCACTGCATGAAATTTTACAGGCTTACAATGTGACCACTAGGGTTCAGCTAGAGTTCAACAGTTTGGGAAAGACCAATTAAATTGATCAAAAGTGACATCAAAGACATAATGTTACAAAAGGTCTCTATTTTAAATGCTGTTATTTTGTACTTTCTGTTCATCAAAGAATCCTGAAAAAAAGTTTTCACAAAAATATTAGGCCAGTGCAAACACTTTCAACTGTGATAAAAAAATAAAAAAATAAAAAATAATGATGCTTACTACTTTTAAATCAGCACATTCAAATGATGATTTCACTAGAGAGTGGAGTAATGGCTGCCAAAAAAAAAAAAGGAATATATTTGCCATCAAAGGAATATATCACTTTTGCATCAGTTAGGGTTAAAAGAACTGTTGCCCAGCTTATAAAAGCCATACATATACATATAGTACATGCATATATATTTAAAGTTTAAACCTATTTAAACTCTCTCTCTGTCTCTCTCACTCTCTCTTCGTGTCTTTTTGTGTGTATATAGCATGTTTCTTGCAAACTGTTTTTACTTATATTACTTTATTCTTATTACTATACAGTGACTGGGCTGGAAAGTGCATGAACACTAAATAAGAGTTTTTCTTGTGTCAGAAAGCTGTGGTTTAGGAGAAGAAGGGGAGTGCTGATTCAGAGGCGTCATAGTCATCAGGCATTGTGCAAACGATGGGGGTGGGGGAAAGTGTATAGCTGATTATGTGGACATTTAGCCTACATTGAGCGATCACTGTGCAACCAAGATGAGGAATAGCGCTATCCCGAAATAGATGTAGTGCACCTTGGCGTATGACCAATGAAAATAATATATAATTTCATATCTTGTTATATGTATCTTGCTATGTTTCTAAGGAAAGAGTCTGAAGCATGCAATATTTTCTACTCTTCACTGATTTTCTAGGTACCACCTGGGTGTCATATATTCTAGACCTTCTGTACTTTGGTAACGGTGCTCCAGAGCGCCAGACTTCCCAGCCTATCTATACGAGAGTGCCATTCCTGGAGTCATGTTTTAAAGTGATACCATCAGGTCAGAGACCACAGTATAATAAGATTTCACTGAATTAATTAATGTATTTTGTGTGTTTTTAATGTGTTTTTTTGTGTTTTTATTTTTTAAATCATTGTTTTATCATTTTATTTTTAATGTCTTCCACATTCTGCATTTTAAAGTCCTGCATGGATTGTGTGTTCCACATGTTCTGTTCATTTATGTAGCCTACTGTGACAGATTGATTTAAACTGTCTGCTTTGTACTCTGCAAAAGTAAAATGCCACTGCATTTTTTACTAATCAGAGCCAGTTCTCTGTATTTCTTCAGAGATATGTGAAGCGCACACTGAGGTCCTCTGCTGGCTTTACTGTGCAGGTGTTGCTGCATTTAATGTAAACTAAATATACAAATTTGCAGCACTGCACATTTTTTTTTTTTACAAATTGCATTCAAAATCTAATTGACTACCTGCACAACTTGTTCCACATTCCACATAGTATAGCTCAACAAAGTTGTTTCTGGTAAAAACATTCATGTACTGTATTTTTCCATAAACCTGCAGCAATCCAGCACCTGCTCTGCATTATGGGGACCAAATGTCCCCACAAGGATAGAAATACCAGTCACTTTTTACCTTGTGTGGACATTTTTTGTCCCCATGAGGAAAACATCTTACAAATCATACTAAAAGTTTTTTTTTTTTTAAATCCAAAAATGCAATGTTTTCTGTGAGTGGTAGGTTTAGGGTTTAGCAGATATTACATACATCTAATATGACAAAAATATGTCCCCATAAACATAGAAACCGGTGTGTGCATGTGTGTGTGTAATTTGGTGCTCTTATTCTAGGCTTATTCTTATTCTATTTTACTTGAGTTAAAGTTATTTAACAATGTTAAACATCAAATGAATCTTAACACTTCTGACCTGAACTGGGTGACAGCACATTGAAAACATGAATAACTGGAAAACAAGCGAACCACAATGTTTGTAAACAGAAGTAATGAAGATCATAGTGTTTTTAGTTTAAGTAGTCCATTGGCTCAAAAGACTTAAGTATGAAGTATGAAGACTCAGAAAAAGGTACAAAAGCTGTCAAAGAGAAGTACCCTTTCAAAAGGTACTAATATACCTTTAAGGAACAGTATGCACCCTTTTAGGGGTAAATACAGTAAGCTACAAAAGTGTCTGTAGTTTTATTTCTGATATGCATGATGTAATCTGGATTGTGATTCCTTATACCCTGCATAGTTTTGTTCATTCTTTATATTGCTTTTGCAGCAGTGAGTCTTTAGTATAAGTGCAAACAAGAGTTGGTGTCTTAATGTAGTTTCTGTGAGGTACTGTCCATTATCATTATAAACAAATTAGAATGGTGAGGCTTTTTACTGAATTGTAGGAGCCACTAGCCAGTACTCTTAAGTGACATTAAATAAGTTATAAACAGTATGAATGCTTCAAATATTGTTTTTTCACTGTATGTCTTGATCTAACCACAATGACAACTAGGACACTATTAATTTAGAGCCATATTTTTGACTTTCAGGGACAGAACTGGCTGATAATCTGCCCACTTCTCCTCGCCTCATCAAAACTCATTTACCTGTTCAGCTTGTGCCCAAGTCCTTCTGGGAGCAAAACTCAAGGGTAAAGTATATGGGGCTTCTCTCACTCCGTGATGTGATGTAGCTGGCAACATGTAATGAATCTCTCATAGGATGATGTCAAACTCTTCGAAACATAAGGAACACTTTTGATGATTGTGTTTAGGCTTTCATGCCTCTCAGTGTTTGATGTGGTCCCTGACTATGCTTTTTTAACTAAGCAGTATTCATATATATGCGGGTGACAAATTAAAGGAAACTCCAGGAGATCGAGTTGCCCTGTGCATTTTCTGCTGTGGCTTGCCCATTTGTCCCCTTCAAATCACTACAATGTTGTTTTGAGTAATCAACTTTATCCTATGAAACATTTCTATCCTGATGGAAGTAATCTTTTCCAGGATGACAATGCCCTCAGGCACAGAGCACAAGGGCTCACTGAATGGTTTGATGAATATGAAAATTATTTGTATCATATTCTACACTTTTGCCTCAATAAACTAATTGGCTGCTTATTAATAGTTAGTAAGTTGTTAAGTTTAGGTATTGGGTAGGATTAGGGATGTAGAATATGGTCATGCAGAATATGTACTACTTTATAAGTACTAATAAACAGCCAATATGTTAATAATAGGCATGCTAATAAGCAACTAGTTAATAGTGAGAATTGGTCCCTATACTCATAATATTTCTGTCCACTCATTCAGATTGTGTATGTAGCACGGAATGCAAAAGACAATGCCGTTTCCTATTTTCATTTTGATCGAATGAACATGGGAGAACCTGAACCAGGAGACTGGAACACCTTCTTACAGACATTTATAGAAGGAAAGAGTAAGTAAAATATTTTGTAAAGTAATTCAATTAAATTGTCTAAATAAAGAACCATTTTAAAACTATAAATATATTTACATATTTATATTTATTACGATAACAGGTTATAACTACAAAATCATTGGGAGAGTAAAAATATTAAAGTTCTCTTTTATGTGCAAGAAAGTTACCACTAAAAATTGTTTTAATATTCCCTTTAGAAGGTTTTGGTTCTTGGTTCGACCATGTCAATGGATGGTGGGAGAAAAAACTGACTTATTCTAACTTACTGTACATGTTCTATGAGGATTTGGTGGAAGTAAGTAGTTCTGTTCATAAAGTGACCTTTTAATGAAGCATGAAATTGATATATATGTTTAATGTGTATTTTCCATGCGTCTTACTTAGGACACTGGACATGAGGTGGCTCATTTGTGCTCCTTCTTGGGTTTGTCAACCTCAGTTGAAGAGAGGGAGAAAATAACAAAAGGGGTTCAGTTTGATGCCATGAAACAGAACAAGATGACCAACTATTCCACTATCCCAGTCATGGACTTCAAGATCTCACCCTTCATGAGAAAAGGTTTATAAACAACTGATCTAATTTAGTCCTTTTGAATTCTGTCAGAAAAAAAAATACCTTAGGTAAAATAATTGCTTTTATCATCTTTTTGTTCCAAAAGGTAAAGTTGGAGACTGGAAAAGTCATTTCACTGTGGCACAAAATGAACAGTTTGATGAGGTCTACAAACAGAAGATGAAGAACACCACTGTCAAGTTCCGCACTGAGATTTGATTTAGTTTGTTTGTTTTTTTATAGAATTTTTAGTTCTGGGAATTTTTGAGTTCTGGGTCTTGCACCAGAATTAACACTGAATAAAAAAAATCAATCTGAATATTAATATTTTATATTAAAATATATTCCAGTTATACGTTTCTGTATCCCAGTGTAATATGCAATAAAGAAAACTATAATTTCAGCATTAATCTGAACATTTCTGCTAAAAGTGGAAAATGTGTTTTTATATAAAAACATTGTGAAAGATCGGGCTTATCACAAATTTCAAAGACAGTGGTGCTTATTTAGATGATTAAAGTTTCATGAAATATAATTAAAATAACAGTGTGTAAACTGTCCCATCAAAAAGTTACTTATCATATTCAGTACAGTATGTTGGTGACAGCTCTTTTCTTTGTTTTATTCAAAAGCTAACTTGACCACACAAAAATGCATTGGGACTAAATAAATAAAAGTAAAAAATTCAGGGGGAAAATTCAGTAAGAATGACTAGTGCCCATGTTTTGTTTTTAATGCACTGTCTGCTTTATTCTAGGACCCACAAAAAAATTACAAATAAGGAAATGGTGTAAACATGTCTGGTGCAATTCCCCAGCTTGCAGGCCAGTTCTGAGTATTAGGTTGTGGTGGATACGACACACTACTGCATAATTTGCTGGGACTGTACAGCAATACTCCACTACTGCAGTCCAGGGTCCTGAATCATCTCTTTAAAATGGCCAAATTGTGCCGGACAGTTTACCATGTGTGATGGCTTGCCCAGTTATAATGTGCTTCTACATTATTTGAGCATCATTTGATGAATTACTGCTGCTGTGATCAGAAATATCATGCCTGCTTTCCACAACTGGCAAAAGCTCAATGTCAATTGTACCATGCAAACAGTGCATTCTATAAAGTCCAATTAGCATAGAAAGCAGACTTTAGCTGAAAACAATAAAAAGAAAGAAAGAAAATAATTCAGTCAAAATATGGCACAGTACAATACAAGCACAGATAGTGCCTGGTTAAGTCAAAGTGTTTGTTTTCTGCTATGGCACTGATTTTTATTTATTTATTTTGTAAGAGGGAAACCTATGCAAATGTTAATACAGCTATATAGTCTTCAGTGACTGACAAAGAATAGGCAACTGAAACCACTAAACAAAAACTTGCTCATCAACCTCTGACTGGAATCTCTATATACAACATCCTGTTTATTTGCAAATATAAAATTAATTTTAAAACCGTTCCTTGCCATTGTAAAAATGAAAGGGAGAGGAACAAAACTTTTCAACTAAACAACAAGAAAATGTACAAAGCATAGAATCATGTTCCTTTCATGTCACACTTAAATGGTGCACATTAACATTTCTCAGGATGTGTACCTGTTTTATTGTCCTACAGACAGATATGCCTGGAAAAATCTAGTGTATCTTTAGTCCTTATTCTGCCAGGATCAGTATATGTTTGCAGTAGGAAAGATTGTCATTCACAGTAAATGCATTAAATGTAATCAGAATACATCATTATTTACAAACAAAAATATAGTATATACATAATCTGTTTAAGTTATACTCACAGCTTTTTATAATTTATTGCTCACATAAGAGTTCTTCTGTATCGAATAAAGTAGTTATGAGTTGAGCATCCAGCTGTGTTGAAATTTTGACTAAACCGCTGAATATACCAACCACCAAATTCTGATCTGCTTTGCTGACAAGTCATTTATATCAAAATTATTTTACTAAACATAACTCCAGTTGTGAGAATAGTATGTTTTAGGTATGCTGCATTGCAGGAATAAACTGGAAGTACAAAGCATGAGCCAGAAAGTCAACATGTTCTGGCACATCCAGTATAATTTCTATTCAAATGCAGTGCAACAGGGGGAAAAAACACTGTCCAGACACAGCTCTCACAATGCATGCTAAGGTAGCACTTAGGTTGCTCTATGGGACAAGGCACTGCACCAGAATAAACATAAAAATATGCACACTACTGCAAAGTACAGCCACAAAACTTAAATATAACATGTGACAACAGGAGACTACTAACTTTTTGCCAAAGTATTTTACGTAGAGCAACTACACCAACAGAAATTACGTTAATTCACATCTAGAGGTTATTTTGCCTAAAATAGTGATCCCACCACTAAAACGACAAGTTTACAGATCAAATAACACACATTTTGTACGAAAACATTAATAATAGCGAATACAAGCTGCAGATTTCTGCCTCTGGTATGCTTTGCCCCATAGACTTCTATAGTATGTGCATTACTGTAAACAAGACTTTTAAAGGAAAAACTTATATTTCCAGTGCTTACTGCACTTAACATTTCAGTCCATTTAATAAAATCTGATGAAGCCACTTAACAGTATGTTCCTCCTCCCCTTTAAGTGCCATTATACAGCAATTAAACTGCAAGTCAGGATTAAATGTATAATCTCTACTTTTTAGAGAATGTGAATGCATTGTAATCTGGAGTTGCTGTGCGTCATAACATGTTCAAAGGTCAATAATGTCACTGCTGATACTGGCTGAGTCATCATTTCGAGCGACTTTCAAGTAACTTTGCCCCCCTCTGGTATTTGATAGTGAACTGTCAAGGTCAGGGGTTAGAAACGGCCTTGTGTTTTCTGCACTGGGCACGAGGTCACGGCTTGTGCTTGTGGAAGGGTGCATTATTAAATGTATAATCTCTACTTTTTGGAGAATGTGAATGTGTTATAATCTGGAGTTGCTGTGAGTCATAACATGTTCAAAGGTCAATAATGTCACTGCTGACACTGGCTGAGTCATCATTTCGAGTGACTTTCAGGTAACTTTGCCCCCCTCTGGTATTTGATTACAAACTTTCAAGGTCAGGGGTTAGAAACGGCCTTGTGTTTTCTGCGCTGGGCACAAGGGCATGACTTGTGCTTGGGGAAGGGTGCAGTGAGACCGGGCAGGACAAAGAGGAAGGCACTTGTGCCTCAGAGACCCAACGGAAGCCCTGATGAGTGGGTGTAGGGGGGGCTGTGACTTGTCGGCTGGGCACAGCACTAGGAATGGAGCGATCCAGACCTGCGGAGGACTCTGTGAGCAATGTGTGTTCATCACTGCTCAATGACAGCGTGATTTGGGGGTCACTATTCCGTCGCATCCACAGGTCCGGAGATGGAGGAGGTGATGGCGGTCGCAGTGGCTGGAACAAACTTTCACCCCTTAATTGTCTGCCCCTGATAGCTCCTGTCCTGCCCAGTTATTAGGCAACTTTCCGGCCACTGCACCACTATTTGACCCTGCAATCCCATTGCTTTCAGATTTCCTTTGTTGCCTTACCTTGAGGCTCTGCACAATCTTCGCCCAGCAAGTATGTCTGCTGGTAGAGTCTGATGATTGGGAGGGTGAGGCCAAGCTTTCTGTGGCAGCTCCTTCCTGTCTTGGTGCTCCTCCATTGGGTCTCCAGAAGACCCAGGAAGACATCAGAAGCAGGCAGAAAGCCCAGGCAAGCTCCAACAGTCGTACCCAGAACTGACAGAGCCACCATGCCCAACGAAAGCGCCTCCAGTCTCCTAGAAGTCCATACAGCCACAAGCAGGCATAAATGTGCAACAGACAGCACAGCGCCCCAAGAAGAGCGCACACTGCCAGTACCCGTGCTAAAACCCGCACCTTTCCTTCACCCGTACCCTTATTCCCTGCCCGAGCTGCTTGTGTGTGAGAGAAGCGTGGCAGTGCCAAGAAAAGGTAGCCTAAACACAGTACAAGGCCTGCAGTCAGCATGAGGCTCTGGAGGACAATGGGAACAGCAGGCGAAAGCGCAGGGGAAAGTAAGTCTGCAGCAAGTAGGAGAGTGCATTGGAAAACAGCTAACACTCCTAAAAGAGGGGGACGCTGAAGTGTTGGTGGAAGCCAGGTTACACCTGTCTCTTTTAGTACCAGTATCACTAATGCAGCCTGTGCCAGAATTAACAGCGGTAACGGCAGAGTGTATAAAGCTATTACGACAGGAGGTGGCAGGAGGAGCCGAGTCCCATATGGGTCGAGCAAGAAGTGGCCTGCTCTAACTGCACCTGCAACTAGCAAGAGACTATTGGTGAGTATCAGTTCACCACGGTGAGGGCAGTTCAAGCTGGGAGATAATGCTAAACCGAGGGCTGAGCCAGCAGTCAGCAGAAGGAAAAGTGCAGCAGAACCAAATACATGCAGCTCCCATGCAAATGAAAGTGTGCGTTTTAAGTCTGCCCACACTAAAAAGCTCCCATTTGTTGTGCCATATTTATCATCGTTGTATTGATCTTTGGAAAAAACACAGGGACCCACACCAGAAGCACAGGGGTCCTTGGGTAGGGCATAGGTTGGAGAGGCAGGGTTTGACTTCAGAGATGGGACTATTCCCTGTGAGACTGACTGGTCCTTCTCTGTAAATCTTCCATCATTTTCTGAGAATAGAAAATGTCCATGTCCAGTCGGGTGAGGGGAGGCAGTCCTTAGAAAAGTGGGTATGTCTGTGAAAAGCAAAAGAGAGAAAGGAAATATTATTGAGATAATTGTGTAAAATGCATAACATAAACCAAGCACATAGGCTTTCCTTAGCAGAAACAATAGTGCAGTGTGCTAGCAACGCCAGTGTCATGGGTTTGATTCCTATTGTATACCTTGAATGCAATGTAAGTCGCTTTGGATAAAAACGCCTGTCAAATGAATAAATGTAAACATAAACTACATACAACAATGCAATCATTTTCAGACCATTTTTTATAAAACAATATACAATACATAGTTCTGAATCAAAATTCCTAAATTGCCGTCTTACACAGATTTGAGCATTGTTTTGCGATTAGTAAAATTTGTTTGTTGATGTAACAATTTTGACAAAATAAATCTGACATCTGATTAATGTGAATTGGACAACTGAATGCTCATATACATTTAAAGGAATTTTGTCATTATTCACTCAACCTCATGTTGTTTTAACCCTGTTAAACTCCTGTTGAATACAGAAGAATATGGGTAACCAAACAGTTGCTGTCCCCACTGACAACCCTCTCTTCTGTCCCGTGTGGAATTTTTTTCTTTTTCAATAAGCCATTTTACTCACTAGGTCACAATACCAGACACACACATTCCCACCTACAGACAGACACCTATCCTGCATGTATTTGGATTGTGGGGGGAAACCAAAGGAAACAGGAAGAACATGCCGACCAATTTAGAAAATGTGTTCAGTAAAATTATCCATAAGCCAGTAACATTAACAGACAACATATTAACAAGTATCACTCATCTCCCAAACTTTTGTTCATAGCACAGAGTTAGATAAGGTAGCACTGCCATCGCACACTGGACAGTTAATTGGTACTGTATATAGTAGGTTATATGCAATTTTAATGAAGTATTAATGAACTTACAATGCAGACACTGAATGCAGATATATGTAAAATGTTGTTTTATGCTTAGATGCTTAGATAAAACAAGTACACTTGCAGTATGAAAAACTATTCAAATAACAGTTTACTGAGAGTAATCTTCAAAGTGTACATTCGTAAACTAAAAAAATCGATTAGAAATATTCACTTGGTAAACTAACAATACTGTATATAAGTTAACTTAAAGTACAGTTACAAAATTATAAAAATATATAGATGTAAAATTTACTGCTGTTACACTTAAAGCAGTTTTTTTCTCAAGCCAATTTACTCTCAAGAAACATTAAAATAGAACACATACTAGTATGTATACTACTAGTGCGCTAATATTAGTATACTTGCTACTTAAATTAAAATATACTTGAACTTTACTTAAGTTAAATTAATAAATATTCCACCACAAAGCTGACATGTACGTTTATAAAACTGCAGTGCCACCTCAAAGAAGTGGGGGAAAAAAGTGTTTAATAACCAGGTATACTGAATACTTAATAATACTTTTCTTAAGTATATCTTGATCAAAAGATACAAGTATAGGCCAAGTATACTTTCTGTATAGTTGTCAGAATAAGCCAGGTATACTTATAAGTATAATTTTAAGTATGTCTTAAGTATGATAAGTACATAAATTATCTGATCACAAGTGTAAACAGAGCCACAATCAAATCAAAAATGTTATATTTTGTTACAAATGTTACGAAAGAACAAGATTCAAATTAACCATTTTTTTTTCTTTATTCAGACAAAGCATACCTTTAGTGTTCTTTATATCGGTCACTGTTCCTTTCGTTCCTGGCTCTTTTGACTGGTCATTGGGTATTTTTGCTGATTTTGTTGAGTGTGAAGTGCTTTTTGGTTGTGAATAGTTGGAAGTAATGATGTCCACTCCCAGTGATGGTGCCTCTAGTTGTAGATTGGTTGTGCTTGTGCTAAGAGAGGTGGCTTCAGTATGTGACTGTAAAGTGGTAAACTGCCTTGGCTGAATTTTAGCTGGAGTGGTTATCCCAAACCTACCTGATAAACAAAAGAAAATTTGAGGAATGGTGCAGTAACATCAAAATCAAAGTTTATTTTTATTTTTACAGTTTTTCTCTAGTTTTCACGACATAAGTCACGACAGAACTATTATAATTACTGTATGAGTTTACAACTAGAGAAAAAAAATATGTTAAATAAAAATCTTTTTAATTACAATTTTACCAGAATAAAGTAGTAAAATAATATAGTGAACTATTTCGCTATTGTTGCTCGAGAAACAAGTGATTGAGTAAAAGAGTAGAATCTCAAAGGTGCCATTTTTAATTTCACTTATTTAGGTGAATGCAGCATTACTACATCTATACTCTACCTATTTCCAGTTCAGTCCTGTTGGCGTCCAGTTGGCTAATCCTACTGGAAGTGGATACAGGCTTTTCAATAGGTGGTGAAGTTGTAGAACCCTTCCCGAGTGAAGGGTTGATTGTTGGATTTGTTTGTACTGTGGCCAAACTAGCCAGCACACTATAAGCAGTCTGAACTTGAGGTCTGTACTGGGTATGCTTTTTATCAAGAGATGATATTGCCTCTGTTGATGATCCAACGAAGCCCATTTCTCTGGGTATTAACGTATCACCTGACCCAACTGTTGACAAGTCTTTCTCTTCGAATTCAGCAACTGGTTCTTCTGTCATTGACTCTGTCTCATCAGCAGTCTCCTTTTCTTTTCCAGCAGCATCTTGTGGTATTCTGGCATTTTGGGAAGGACCTCTTTTGACTCTGTTTTTGGGTGATAATAAAAATATACCTCTTGACCCAGTTATGTCAGTATGTGATGTTTTTTCTGACAGTGTGTCCTCAGTATTTCTGCTTTCTGTCCATTCGTTTGAATCTCCACTTGATTTAATGACACTTTTCTGATAGAAGCCATGGAGAAACGGTCTCACAGTTTCTAACGCAGCATTGGCTGCCAATCTGTGATCAGTTTTTCTGACAAGGATGTAAGTGTGAGAAAACAGGCTGTGATTTGAATGAGTGGTTGGAGAAGAAAGAAAGTTTCCATGGACATGATTTGTGATTGGCTTAATTAGAGGCATTAGAAGAAAGAGTTGGAGTAGAGGCACCATAGTGACAGTCTGTCTTATAGTGAAACTGCCTATGGCTGTGGTTGCTTGTTGAAATCATATGCTCAACTGTTCCTTCTCATTTCTTCTCCTGCAGAGAGAAACAAATACATTCAATTAAAATTAGGCATGTATATTTTTATACATGCACCTGAGCTTTTTAATTACTTGTGCAGGTATTGTTAAATAAAAATCTTTTTAATTACAATTTTACCAGAATAAAGTAGTAAAATAATATAGTGAACTATTTCGCTATTGTTGCTCGAGAAACAAGTGATTGAGTAAAAGAGTAGAATCTCAAAGGTGCCATTTTTAATTTCACTTATTTAGGTGAATGCAGCATTACTACATCTATACTCTACCTATTTCCAGTTCAGTCCTGTTGGCGTCCAGTTGGCTAATCCTACTGGAAGTGGATACAGGCTTTTCAATAGGTGGTGAAGTTGTAGAACCCTTCCCGAGTGAAGGGTTGATTGTTGGATTTGTTTGTACTGTGGCCAAACTAGCCAGCACACTATAAGCAGTCTGAACTTGAGGTCTGTACTGGGTATGCTTTTTATCAAGAGATGATATTGCCTCTGTTGATGATCCAACGAAGCCCATTTCTCTGGGTATTAACGTATCACCTGACCCAACTGTTGACAAGTCTTTCTCTTCGAATTCAGCAACTGGTTCTTCTGTCATTGACTCTGTCTCATCAGCAGTCTCCTTTTCTTTTCCAGCAGCATCTTGTGGTATTCTGGCATTTTGGGAAGGACCTCTTTTGACTCTGTTTTTGGGTGATAATAAAAATATACCTCTTGACCCAGTTATGTCAGTATGTGATGTTTTTTCTGACAGTGTGTCCTCAGTATTTCTGCTTTCTGTCCATTCGTTTGAATCTCCACTTGATTTAATGACACTTTTCTGATAGAAGCCATGGAGAAACGGTCTCACAGTTTCTAACGCAGCATTGGCTGCCAATCTGTGATCAGTTTTTCTGACAAGGATGTAAGTGTGAGAAAACAGGCTGTGATTTGAATGAGTGGTTGGAGAAGAAAGAAAGTTTCCATGGACATGATTTGTGATTGGCTTAATTAGAGGCATTAGAAGAAAGAGTTGGAGTAGAGGCACCATAGTGACAGTCTGTCTTATAGTGAAACTGCCTATGGCTGTGGTTGCTTGTTGAAATCATATGCTCAACTGTTCCTTCTCATTTCTTCTCCTGCAGAGAGAAACAAATACATTCAATTAAAATTAGGCATGTATATTTTTATACATGCACCTGAGCTTTTTAATTACTTGTGCAGGTATACCTGATGGATGGATGGATGGATGGATGGATGGATGGATTTTGCTGTTGCATTGCATTTTATCAATTAGTTGTTACAGCTTCAGTTCTCTACAAAGTATCCAAAGTATATTTTTCCCGAGATCAACCTAGTGTAAAACAAGATGTCATTTTTCTCCTCACCCACCTAAGGTCAGAAGGAAACATGAAAGTCACAAATTACATTCAGCAAGCACCATCTTTACCTATTTTAATTGCATACTATCATATGCTACCCATGAGCAGACTATGAATTACTCCAAAACTCAGATGAGATGGAGATTAAGTATTTTAAAGAAATAATAAAGTTTAATCAATCTGGTGTCTACCATTGAAATTCATCCGTGCCTCTCGGTTACTAAAGGCAGGTGAAGTTGATGTACTGTGGTGCAGAGGCCTTGCATCACCGGACTTGATAGGTCTTGCGCAAAAGGTCAGCCAGACATGTTAAATATTACAGTAGTAATGTACTTGTAAGTGTATGTTGGGTTTTACCTATTGCCTATGTCACGTGCTTAATTTTGTAAAGTTCTGAAGTTCCGTTCAGGAGTTACAGGATTTTAAAGTGCACTGGGTCTCTCAAATACAAAATGTAACATTTTTTGATGATCATTGACCTGCCTTCAGCAGGGAATCGGGAATTGGCTGCTGAATATCCCCAACTTACTATAAGGCTGGCTAGCAGTCCATTCATACCTAGATTCATATGCTCTGAACAGGGGCGCATTAATGCACGAGCTTCAAGGGGCTGACGCCCAGGGGCCTACACTGGAAAGGGGGCCCACTGGCTGCAGGGAAATTATATTTTTTGAATAATTATTTATATGGGAGTTTGCAGCAGTGACAACAGAGCTCTGTAAACAAACTCACACACTCATTTTTAGCGATGCCCTGGTTGTAGTAGCCTATATAGTGAATGGCTCAGTTTAGGTTCCCCCCACACAGTTTGTATAGTTGGTATGTTCCATGTGTTCCTTCGATATACTGTAAGCGGAATGTACAGTGCATTCGCTAGTAAATAACCGCAGCACGCGAGTATCTTAATGTCAACACGCAGATTAACAGAAACACAACACTGCTGTGTGAACAACAATATTTAATGTATCTGCATTACTGTAAGGGTAGGTTTAGGGTTGGGGTAGGTGTAGACTTTAATAAAACACAATCTAATAGGTAGAAAAAAATATTTATTGTTGGTTTCCGGTAGCTGTATCCCTTCTAGCCACAACCGTGAATATAACACATAATTACTGTATTTGCATTACTGTAAGGGTAGGTTTAGGGTTGGGGTAGGTGTAGACATTAATAAACCATAATTTGACAGGTAGCATTTTTCGTTGTCGAATTGTACTACCCGCTGTTTTAATGGGAGGTAGCAAAATCTGACAGGGTAGCACATATCGACAGAACACCGGACAATGTTCTGTAACGTCATACAGTGAAAGTTCAGTATCTTGCTTGGATGTAATCTGTGTGTCATCTGTGTTCCATAAATATTGTAAATTTTAAATCCGGGTCTCAAAGTCTCCATTTTAAATCTGGGGATGGAAAAATAGGAATTTGATCATTCAACTTTATACGGCTGTGATTTAACTAATTAAACGTGAGCATGTAATGTTTCAAAATAAAAACAGTTAGCAATCACCAAATAACCCACAGTTTTGCTCTACTGATGATGAATAATTCATATTTTGTGTGATTTATGGTGTTTAAATCATACCTGTAAACTCACATTTCAGCCAGGAAAGTTTTGATGGCATTTTCCTTTCATATTACCTCTGTATAATGCCAGTAATAACATAGTGTTTACTTTATGTAACGGCTATATAATTCTGCTGTTCCACAAGCGCCACCTTTTTGCAAAGAGTGAATTTGCATATTCGCTTATATTCACATTTTACACAGAACAGTGTTGTGAATGTTAACTGACATATTAACAAGACAAAAAAATATTTGACAAATTATTGTTAGGAAGCTTTAAAAAAGAAAAAAATAGGTTTTCTGGGGTCGGGGGGGCCTACTGTAATGCTGTAGCCCAGGGGCCTTTGGCTATCCTAAAGGGGTCATATGATGCGATTTCAATTTTTCCTTCCTCTTTGGAGTGTTACAAGCTCTTGGTGCATAAAGAAGATCTATTTGCAACTGATGATTCAAACGCGAGTTTTGAGCAGTGTAGAGTTGCGCATGTTGTTTGTCGTTTGTCCGATCACATTAGCTCACTTTTCAGACCGATGAGCTTTGTAAAAATCGACGCGTTTCAGAAAGGCGGGGCATAGAGGAGAAACAATAATGTACAGTATGTGGAAAATAATGTGTTTTTTTAACCTTAGCCCGCATAAACACATTTCACCAAATACACAAAATAATGTTCTTTTTAGCAACATCATATGACCCCTTTAATGCGCCCCAGCTCTCAAATATGAGTGGAATTGGGGGGCACCCCTGGACTGTCTCACTCCTTTCCTTCAGAGAACCAAGGTTACACTGGGTAACCAGACATTTTCTTTTGGTTAAGTCACTTGACACATACCACTCTATAGGAGGGGCTTCCTTTCCTGCACACTTGTATGCCAATGCTATAGCTTTGATGATCCAATGTGAAAATCTCTGCTTAGAGACACACAAATAACTCCCGACACCGTCTGAAATCTCAAATTCTGTCCAAGTAAATGTGCAAAACACATAAAGGGCAGAGGGCATGTAGCCTCTGATGTTACTGGGATAAAAAGCAAAATAACATTTAACATGTATGATCTTTTATACATTTGACATCATTTGTATACATTTTATCAGTTCATGAATTATCTGGGAATTGAACCCAGGTAGCCAAAAGAGTAAACATAAGTTGGTGTCAAATATAAATTCCGCATTCAGTCACAGAGTGACTTCTAAGCCATTCTGAGCCACACCTTGCAATGAACTCAGTGAAAGGGGAGTGGGTCGACAATATATGGAGCTCTCCTACGTGCCTGGCTGATACTAAAGTGGGCAAGAGAGCTGTCTTATATAAGATTCTCAAATCTACTTCCAGCAATCTGCAGATATTGTTAATAGATACATTTTAAAGACAGAAAAGGCCTTGCCCTGCTGAAGAAGTTCCTGTCGAAATGTGCACTATTGGACATTATACTATACTTAAGACTTATATTGGATCTTTATACTGTGCTTCTTGCACCATGAAACAAATGTATTCCACTTCATTTTGTACACAGTAACGGAAGTTGTAGCGCTCTGAATAGTGTCGCTGACTTTCTGCAGCAGAATTACACACCCATTCAAAAGTAAGGTTTTTAATGTTGTTTTTTTAAAGAGGCCTCTTATGCTCATCAAGGTTACATTTATTTGATCAAAAATGCAAAACAAGTAATATTGTCAAATATTATTACAATTTAAAATAATGGCTTTCTATTTTAATATATTTTAATGTATAATTTTTTCCCGATACTCCACCCCCCCCCCCCTTCCCACTTCGCTTCCTGTCTGCACTCCACTGTTGTATTATAATAAAGGCAAAAGACAAAAATTTAATCTTTTCCTCTTCACAAAATAAACATGAATTAAGGCATGAATAAAGGCATCAGAAGAATGAAAGCATCAGAAGGCATGTTGACAGAAACAGTACAGCATAATGAAACAAACTGTTTTATCACTGTTTTTAATGTTAAACGTATAAAGAATAAACGGTTGGATGCCACAGACTTTTTTGCAGAGCGGAATTTTTACAATAATTAACTTTATTCACGCAATATACCACATTCTAAAAATATTCCCCGTCGTAGCGCCAACAATGTTTGTGATTTTGACCTTTATGCTCAAAATACTATGCCATTAATCTCATAATGCTACGATTTTATTCTTAAAATATTAAGACTTTTCGGCGCCGATAACCTTGTGGGCAGTGCGTCGACACACAGTGCCATTGCGCTCCCGAGTTCGAATCCCAGCTTGAGGACCTTTCCCGATCCCGGCCCCTCTCTCTCCCACTTCGCTTTCTGTCAACACGGATCTTTCCTATCAAAATAAAGTGAAAAACGGCAAAAAAATAAAAAAATAATAATAATAAAATAAAATTTAATATATATATATTAAGACTTCAATCTCATATTGCTATAACTTAATTCTCATAATTTTGACTTTAATGTCAAAATATTATGACTTTAATCTCGCAATCTTAGATTTATCTTTATCTTTTTTTTTCTTTTTTTTTTACGTGCCACTAAAACGCAGTTGTACCATAGGTACAGCCATCTCTCTAGACCCAAACTTTATGTATAATACCTAAGTTTGGTCATGAGGTCTTGTTGAGTTGTTCCATTTTGAGCCACTCATGCAAATGGCTTCATCCGTTACTGGATTCTGAAACTATTTTAAATTTTAGTGAACTAGAAAGACATTGTTAGCGTACTGTTTTCAAAAATTTCATCAGATAATCTAAAATGTATTTCATTTGTTTAAAAAAAGAGCATATATTATTCTATCAAGATGAAGTGGAAATCCTTTTAAGGGTCTAATTTTGTCATTTTCAAGTCTGTAATTTTTAAGAGCTGTTATAACATGTTTTATCATCAAGAGCATAACAGGCCAACAAAAATTAAAAAAAATTAAAAAGTTTTATCAGGAAAATGAGTATGTCCGTCTGCCTCTGCTGTTCCTGGAAAAATCTGATTTGATCTTTTCCTTCAGGCAGTTTCTGTTTGTTCAACATGTGTCAATGTGTTTTAACATGTACAGTTGCTGTGTTATCAGGAAATGAATTTTCCCTTGAAAAAGTGTGTGTGTGTGTGTGAGAGAGAGAGAGAGAGAACAGGATTTTTACATTTACCATTTACAAATTGCTTCTGGCCCTTTGCTGATTTTTTCACACATTAATTTTAATAATATTATTGCTCACACTTTATTCAAGAGGTATCCAGGAGAGATGTGTTATTAATTGGACAGTCAATGGCTTTCTTGTTACATGACAAAAACAGCTGACATCTATGCGAAACTCCTTCAAAAAAAAGTCTAACACAGTGAAAGAATAAGCCTACACACAATATCTAAAGGAAAAATTGAATATTCTGTCATCATGGACCAGCTTGGGATGCTGGTGCTGTTATGTTGGTCCACAGCATGGGATGCTGGCATGCTAGATGACCAGCATATGTCGTCTTTTGGATGCTGGTATAATCCCAGCAACACCCAACAAACGGTGTGTCTACAAAAGTTGCTGAAGTCTGTTTGAAGTCACCATTAAGGTGATTAATGTGGTGATTAATGTACACATTAGATGGGCACTTGATCCTTGACTTTAAAAATACTACCAGCCACAAGTGCATGGTGTCAATATTGTCTACAACATGATGCTCCTGACTGCAATGACATGTGCTTTATTCTTTTTACTTAGTTTACTATGTTTGGGGATTAGGCTGTCGGCTGGATTTTGACACGTCAAACATGTTTGAAACATATTAATCTTAGAAGAGATGTATTGAAATCATTGCATGCAATAAATGCATTATTTTGGTCTGCATGAAAAAATATATATAAACTATATATACTATATAACTATATATACTGTATATAATATATATATGTCATTGACCTAATTAGAAATGTGAAAATACATTGTAAGATTAATACATGGTGCTCAAACACGTTTAAAAACAGAGCGGTTGCATCAAGAAAGTTTCCAGTTGAAAGCGACGTCTATTAGTGCAGCTGGCCTCTTTATTTCCCTCTCATGCATGCTCAGATTCCATACAGTCAGACATTTCCGTACATTTCTGTGAATGTTTCCAGGCCCAGACAGAGGCCCATTTGTATGCAGTAAGATCAGAACTGTGTCCCGTTTAACCATTTAACTGTGTGTATGTGTGCGTATGTGTGCGTGTCTGACTGAGGTCAGAACTAATTAAAAGTATTGCAGCATTCCTGTCAGTTTAGAGACATGTGTATGGATTGAATTATTTGTTTGAATTTTCTACATAAGGGTATGCAGCAGCCGCTTTACATAAACAATTGAAACTCCAAGGAATGTCTCATTCATAATTCCTGACCAGCCATATGCAACGCAAATGAAATGAAACTGCACATATGCACGCATTTGGCTTACATTTGACTAAAGACATACTTCTACTGTTCTCAAACATGCCAGGATTATTAAGGGGTGAACAATGTTCCAGCTTGAATTCAATGTGTGGTCACAGTTGTGTGTATGGCTTTAAATGTGGCTCATACAGTCAGAATCTGACTCACTTGATCAACCAAAACAACACTGTTCTCTCATAGGGTTAGCTAGTCTGTGACGTCATTATGTCTATGCAGGTATGACACAAGGTCAGTGGATCCTACACTGTCTCTCATCTCTTATTCTTCTCTGGCAAAAACCTGGTGAAATTCATTCTCTCCATCTTCTTCATAAAAACAAATGTGAGTAAAAGCCGACATTAAATCTGTTCATTATATAAATGCATGTCTCTTCATAAGACTTGGATTAAACTGCTTGATTCACATGGATTTATTTTTTTTATCTCATTACAAGTTTTGGGTGAATAAATTTTTAACAGCGGAACAAATCTCTCATTTCATTAAAATTATCTTCACTTTGTGTTCCTTAGATGAACGAACGTCTTACAGTTTTGCAATGAATGAGGGTGAGTAACTGAAGACCGAATTTTCATTTTAGATGAACTAACCCAAACGAATGAGAATGTTTTCATTTGTCTCATTTCACAGCAGGCTCTTTTTTTTAATTATTCCCAACATGATGCCAGTTTAGCAATAATAGTTTTGCCATATGCCAGTTATAATAATAAGTTTTATATACAGATAATAGATTATAGCAAGCACAATTACCATGCTGAAGCAGACTGTTGCAACTGTGGTTGCACTGGTTCATGGTTCACTTTCTTCTGCCTTGGGATCTGACTCAGACTCAAACACATATAGGCTCTGGCCACATACAGTGCTGGCCATCTCCAGCAACAAAACACGTCAGGCATGGCATTGAGGAGAGCGTGGATAAGGCACGATGAAGTTCGCCAATCACAGCATTGGGCATTTACTTGCATTTTTGAAAAAGGTAACGCCCCGTGAGTGCAAACTTTATAAGCTAACCTCTAGAAATATACAGTAGGCCTAGGTAAAGAACTGAAAATGCATTTCATGACCCCTTTAAAATTTAGAATTTTGAAATATATTTGTAATTCTTGTGATCTGCTCATATTCAAAGTGAAACAACGTGAAACCTATTTCTACGTGATCTTACCGCTTAAATGACGATCATTTGTCTAACCTAAAAACGGGTAATTTAGTCGCACCACATATAGCACATATCAGGTTACCTGACAAAATATTAGATGGAGTAGACCCGTGCAGCATCATTCGTGTCTTAAGGCATAGGCCCTATATATGATGGACATCTTTAGAATGGAGTATGACTCTTTATGGAAAAAGCCTCTGCCGTCCAGGGTTGCGCTATAGACGTGCTGCAGTCGCTTCCCATTTTCTGTAGGCTACTAACGTTATGTGTATACGTCCTTTAGCGCAACGCTTTCCCCAGCGCAACGACATTAAAATAAACCGTAACATCTCTAATTAAGCATTTTCATCGGAACATTTACGCTTCATGAGAGACGTCAAGTCGAAAGAGTTTACTGCGCAAGCAGCTGTCATGGTCATGAACCATCTTATTACAGTCGCGCTCGCAGTAGCTACACACGTAGGCTATTTTCATTCATATTTAACAATGTGTTCTCAGAGAGGAGTAAATTAAACATTCGTACCTGTGAGACTGTAGCTGTTGCAGTTCAGTCGTTAGCGTCGTTCATTCATTTGTCTTTTGAATTACCTTCAGCAATTCTG
>NW_015662191.1:165857-192604 GCF_001515625.1 Sinocyclocheilus rhinocerous | reverse complement strand
AGAGCGAGAGAGAGGGAGAGAGAGAGAGAGAGAGAGAGAGAGAGTTTTCTTAAACTAATCATATGTAGATGTTATATAAATATCTACTAATGAGATCAGTCTGAATCATCAGTTGTAAAGGCAACTATGAACATATGAGTGCATTTGGGGTTTTTGTTTGCATACAGTTGCAATCAGAATAATTCAACCCTCTTGACCTGCAAGACATTCTGCTACTGTGAACAAAATTATATGAAAACAATCAAACCAAACTACTATATAAAGTTTAGTATACCCTTTTGAGTTGTTCTGAGCAAGTAAAGTTGATGAAAAAAAAATTAAATTCACTTTTACTGATTTATTTAGAGAATCTTTTATTTCTTTATAAACGTTGCTTATAATACGTTTCTGAGACCTCTCTACTGGGATCTTAACACATTCCTTGCTTGAAAAAGCTTTTTGATCTTTGTTTTTCATGTTGCCACTGCTTTAGTCAAATCCCACTAAAGATTTTTAATAAGATTTAAATCTGATGACTGAACAGGCCACTCAAGAACATTTTATGACCCATCTCTGAACCAAACTTGCGTATATTTGGATGTACAGTATTTGGGATGATTGTCCCGTTGGAGTGTCCAGTGATCATCAAGCTTTAGTCTATGCACTGAAGGCTTAATAATCTTTGCCAATGGCCTCATACATTAAAGAATCCATTATGTCCTTGATACAGTAAAGATTACCACTTTATGCAACAGCAAATTCCCCTAACAAGACTGGTTCACCTCTATGTTTGACCGTGGTGGTGATGGTGTTCTTCAGCTCATGAGCTTTGCCTTTTTTTGTACCAGACATCGCTGATCCATGGGTCCAATAAGTTCCAGTTTAGTCACATCTCTCATAAAACATTCTTCAAGAACTGCACAGGTGTATCCAAATTTATTTTAGTTTATTTAAATTGGAATTTTATATTCTCCTCAGTCTAGAGTAGTGTTGTCACAGTAGACACAACAAGATGTCCCAACATGATGGCCATGCTTTTTTAGTGTTTGTCTTATACTCTGCATTGAAATATTTTGGAAGTAAACTGAGGGTTTTCTGAGTTGGTCTCATCAAACATTTTACTACCCTTGATGGTATTGTGCTTTTTCTTCAACTCCCTCAAAGTTTTCTGGTACAAATCGTTTTGACAGAGAGCTCTTTTACCATAACACAATTTTCTACCCTACCATACAATTAAGTCAAAATAACAATAATATAGAATATAATATAGAATAGGGGTTTAAAAATGATGACTAGCTGAATTACAAAAAAATCGTATAACTCAAAACTTTTACATTATTGACATTATTACTTTTAATATGTTATTTTTAAAATTCTGGATCTA
Organism: Sinocyclocheilus rhinocerous; assembly: GCF_001515625.1. Taxonomy (NCBI): domain Eukaryota; kingdom Metazoa; phylum Chordata; class Actinopteri; order Cypriniformes; family Cyprinidae; genus Sinocyclocheilus; species Sinocyclocheilus rhinocerous. The sequence continues at coordinate 191,241 of NW_015662191.1, read as the reverse complement.
CAGGAAAGCTTACATTTGTAAATTATTACAGTCTCTAAGGGGGTTGAATATTTTTGATTATAATTGTACATATGGGTAAGCATGTCAGATTATATCAGGAGCATGACGTTAATCCTTTGCAGGTTAACAGGATTACAGTAATCTGGCAAGGACATTTACTTTCAGTCTCCTTTATGGCCAGGAGTGTGACTAGGCTCTGCCAACATCAGGGTCCATGGTCCATCTTAGACATAAGAGTTATGTGACCGATGCATATAACATGTTTTAAGCACTGGAAAATGTGTGCACAATAGACTAAAAAATGTTGGTAACATTTTTTATTTGATAGTCCACTTTAGATATTCTAATTATAAGTAAATTTGTGAGGACATGTCAACTTATTCTACTAACCCTAACCTAATGGTCCACTAATAGGCTATATTAGAGTTAGCTGACATATAGCTGCAAATTAATGAGTTAGTTGACATGTAGTTTTCAAGTTACTTAATTAGTAGAATGTTACCAAAATGTTTGTAATTTGTACAGAAAAAGATTGTAAAATTATTTTTTTTCTTTTATATATTTTGTATTTTTATTATTTTTAATATATAGCCTATTAGGATTTTGTTACATTTTATATTATTTTGTTAAAACTACCCACCTGTGCCCACCTGTAAGTATGATTCATTATTTAAGTATATATTTCATACCACGTGTTCAAAACACAGTTTTGTATTGTATACTCTCTAGGACCGAACTTGCCTACCCCTGGTGTAGACCTAGTGCACTAGTCTGCTAAGCAGCTAACTCACATTATTGTCTTGAAATACTTCTGCTAATCAGCTGTGGGTCCACCTTAAAACTGTATTGATGAATGCAGATTGTCTGTCCTTCTAACCACCTTGAGTAATGATAAAGTGTGGAACAAAATTTTGGTACTGTCCATATCAGTGTATGCAAGGTGCCAAAAGACCAATCACAACCGACTTGGCCATCTGACCAATCAGAGCAGAGCAGCCTCTCAGAAAGCAGGGGTTCAGAGAGACCAGATAAGGTATGGCATTGTATGACACAAGTGCCCTGGTCCATCAAAATTACCCACTTCAAGGGTTCTGCCCTTCAGAGGCAATAGGGCATAGGGATGCTCATTATCGTCTAGAATTTGGCCAGGAACACAGTCACAAGGGGAAACAGGAACAGGAACATTTCTTACATTTTTAATGTAAACATACATTTTATTTTACAGTCCTGTTCCTCGTGTACATACTATGTACTTATTATAGTAATTACAAAAACTAGGTAAGAAGGTACTAAACCTAAACCTAACCCTACCCCATGTTATTACCAAAACTTTCTTAGGTAGGTACATTATAAGTACTACATGTAAGTACACGTACTGTAAAATAAAGTGCAAACCAAAATAGTATTGTTTTGTTTTTTATTTATTGATTTATTGATAGTACAAGGAATGTCAACAATCAGTGAAACTGGAACATGATTTTACATTTCATTTTTACACTTTCATTTTTCAAAAAAAAAAAAAAAAAAAAGCTAAGCAGGCATATTGTGACCTGCAAGGTTAATTAAATTTACCTTCCATAATGCATAACTTTATTTATTTATTTATTCATTGTTTGTTTGTTTAGCCTACTTACTCATAAACAAATGGCTTACTTTCCACTTCACCAAATATATTTCCTGGTGGAAACCTTCCATAACGCAAAACTTTCTTTCTTTCTTCAGCCCTTTGAGTTTTTAAATTTTAATTTTAAAAAAAAAAAAAAAAAAAAAAAACTGTGATGCTTCCTTATTTGAATACCACTGCATGCCAAACAGAAACTATAATTCCAGGAAATATCAAAAAATGGTAGGGCTGTCGGCCAATAGCAGATCATGCCCATGATATGGAAGATAATTTGTTTTGTCTGATAGAAGCAGGCTTATAAGAAACTCAAGGGTAATTTGATCTTCAGATAAAATGAAATGGTTTTCTTCATTCAAATATACAAGACTTAACCTGAACACATACACAAGAAATTAAGCCCCAAATAGTGGAATAATGGCAAAATGATATAATATATAATTGATATAATATTCAATCTTGGAGCTCCTTCCACTGGGCAACTAAATAATGCATAACTTTCAGAAGATGGGTTTTTTAATTGTTGCTAAACACTGTTGCACTGTGGGAGACATCCAAAATGGACAGTGCTGGGAAGGCTTCAGGAATGGTTTGAAAACCCCTGTTCTAAAAAAGCAATCTCATCTGTCTTGCCTTGTGTCATCAGACAGAAATTCAGTCTGTTCCTCACATGTTTGACTGCATGTTTCTCCCCAAGGCTGCCCAGTGAGCAGTAATGACATCACACTGCACACAAGCATTGCCAGATTCATTCATGCATTCATTCAATAGCGCTGTGCTATTGCTCTCTGTTCATGCCTTGCATGGTCGTGATGTTGATGCTAGCACTTGAGCATGAACAAAACCTGATAATCCATGTTATTCAGTATGATTGACAATGTCCTAGAGAACACCTTAATAAATGCCTAATAAATAAGATTAATGAATGCTGTCAAAACATACTGCTCTTTGATTTTTTACTGTTAGTGATTAACAAATGAGACCTTATTGTTTTGGCAGTATTATTGACTTGACTGCATGGCACTAGTGGATGAGAACTGAACTGAGTTGGTTGATGGCATCACTGTTTTCTTCATGTTCTTAGATGAATTAAACTCATTCCATAATTGATCAACTTTACACAGTTATTAAACTGAACTGAATCAACAATTAACTGATTTCAAATGAATAATGACTGTCTACTATTGTCTTTTCAGAGCTGCTTTACAGCATAATTGAATTTTGTTTGGAACATTGAATCATTATTTCCCTGTTTGTCACTGTAAAGGTGCTTTGAAACAATCTGTATTGTATAAAGCACTATATAAATAAAGCTGACTTGACTTGTGAAGTGTTAATAATATTTCTTGATTTTACATAATAACATTAACTTGCTTCTCAATATCCTACAGCTTTTTGTTTATGTGCATGTTTAAATGAATTTTGAAGTTTTAAGGTTGTTTCAAACATTTGGATCACAGTATGCATATATATAGTAACTATAAAAGTAAATGCAGAGTGGGTCCTACTGGGCGCATGACAGTGAATGGTTTGAATATGGAGAAAGCTGTATTGTGTAATTTAATATGTGTGAGCACCAAAAGAGAAAGGGGGACTCAGTGAAATGAAAAGCAGAGATATTTACAGCCTGACGGGTGAAAGAACAGATTTAGGCCACCGAGAGTAAGCGTGTGTGGTACAAAGACACATATAGTTGCATAATCATCACTGAGAAGCTCAATCCACAAACACACACAATTATACAAGCACAAATTTGTAGAAGGGGCCATCTTATGTGGATAGACAATGCTTTGTTCAATAATGTGAGGTAGCCTACACATGAGAGTAATGTAGCTGACAACAAAGACAACTCATTTTTGACACCAGAATAACAGTCAACCACAAACTGACATATACATACAAAGCAGAGTTAAGTGTTATGGTTCAGAATGAGAAATACAAAAGCTTATGTATAGGTAAAGACTCAAATAACTTACACTTAAATAACACAAATTACACTCCTTGTGTGAAGTACACTGGAGACGTAAATATGTGATCTGCAATCTTTAATCAGGGGTGCTCAATTCTGGACACAGCTGTTTTTGAGGCAATGAGCTGTAAGTGTCATGTGACCAGGGGCGGACTTAACTAATAACCAGTAAGCGCCGCTTAGGGCCCCGGGGAATCAGGGGGCCCCATCTGATATTGCAGAAACATATTTGCAGAGTTGAGCAATGTAGCCAATCACAGACATATCTGTTGATTTCTTGAATGCAATGACCAGAAGTGTTTAAGTTAGAATCCACACACCGCTCAAAACGAGTTTGTCAAGTGCTGAGTTCTGCAAGCTCCCAAATCCTCTCATTATAACAAAGTGTAGATACGATGTAAATAAGAGATTCGTATTGCTTTGTAAAGAGCTTATTAAAGGAACGTCGTGAGATCGCAATGAACTGAAGTGCAGGGTTGGGGAGTAACGGAATACATGTAACGCCGTTAAGTAATCAGGATACAAAAATCTAATAACTGTAATCCGTTACAGTTACATCAAAAAACAAAGTATTCAGATTACAGTTACATTTGATAAAAAGTGGGAATACTATCAGGATTATATTTGTTTAATTTAAAATTAAATAAATTAGTATTTTGACATAACGCTATATATTTAGCGCTGTTTCATCATAGTTCCTGGTAGAGCCCTGCACGGGCCTCAAATATAGTCCCTAGCCCGGCCGTGTCCGACAGCTTATCAGAATTACCGGCCGAGCCCGTCTTTTTTCCCCTTCTCCCAAAACAGCTTACTGTTTCAGCTATTAAAATAGTTCAGTTTTGTATGTAATGGCAGAGTGATTATATTTCGTTTCGTTTTTTTATTAAGTTAATTTAGAAAAACGTTTGGAGCATTTTTTGTTCGGTACAAGTTTTTGTTTTTTAAAGTAACGACCAGGCAAACAACGGCAGACAGTGAGCCTATGTTTGATCAATTTAGCCTTCTCAAATCATCACGCCTAAAATAAAATCTATAGATATAAAACAGTTCAAGCATATAACAATGTTTAAACGTTAAATGTGCGCTGTATCCAATAGTTTGTGCAGAGAGTGGGAAGCTAAAGCGCGCTTTGCAGGACATGGAGGCGCCAGCGCAATCAAACAAATCGAAAACAAAAACTCTTTCATTATAATCATAATCATAATCCGTAAAGATGCACTTCTCTCTAAAGGCGCGTCTAATGAGGAGATGACAGTCAGGATTGACAACTTCATCCTTGCGACACCGACTCAGAAAGCACTAGTTTATTAGTAAATAATTCAAATATCTCCTTACTATTTCCCCCTGACATTCATGGTAATTTATGCATGAAGACTCTTGCTTTAACAAAGGCTACTCAACCAACTTGAACATTTGCAGGTATGAGACCGACTAGCATGTAAATCATCATGTTAGCTAAAATTTAGTGTTTGTTAGTGCTTTAAAATTCCATGGTGTGCATGACTGCAGTTGTAAGTTTTCTAGCGGGAAATGAGCCTGAATATGTAGAAATTAACATGAGAGTCCCCACGAAAGCCGGGGCATAGAGGAGCAACAATAATGTACAGTATGTGGAAAATAATGTGTTTTTTGAACCTTAAACCGCATAAACACATTGCATTACACCAAATACACCAAATAATGTTCTTTTTAGCAACATCATACGACCCTTTTATTTTTAAAGTCATAGTTAAATAAAAGTACTTAAATATTACTTTTTTGACTTATTTACATATGTAACTTGAAGTAATCCAAAAGTAATCAGATTACATTACTTTTATATTGTGGTACTTGGATTACGTTACTGAATACTTTTTTAATGAAGTAATTTGTAACTGTAATGGAATACATTTTAAAAGTAACCCTCCCAACCCTGCTGAAGTGAGTGACAGCTTTTAGTGATTATATGAGGGAGTGCTTTTTGCATGCGTTCTAGGCTGTATATTACTGTCTGACTGTCTCATAACAGAGATATTTACCTCAGTAAAGAAAGTATTGTGTTTCAAGTCATAATTTTGTCAATCTTGATGTTTCAAAATGACTCTCTTGTGTGCTTTTCCTTGGCGCGCCGGCGCGAACTGCCGCACACTGGTATAAATGCGAACACTTGGGATATGGAATGTGTTGCATGAGAATTTTATGTTTGTTAAAAGATTTTAAAAGTTTACAGTTTATTAAATTGACAAGTGCAAGCATTTTTTTAAAATCTTTTGTGATCCGAAAAAAATAAGGTAGCCTAATATGGCTTTAGAACAGCATGAGGTTGGCTAATTACTGTTGTGAAGGGATAAATAAACTATAAACTATGAGAGCGAGCGAGCAAAATAAGGGTTAGGCTTAAAAGAGCACATAGTTATTGTGTTGGGGCCCCATACCTGGAATTTGCTTAGGGCCCCCAAATCACTAAGTCCGCCCCTGCATGTGACTAATTAGTTTGAAACCACAGAAAGAAAGAAAAAAGATGTCCTGACAATGCTGATGGACTGATATCAACACAAGAATACATACAGTTTCAAACCCTTCACTATAGCGACTATCCAGAGCTATGATGACAACATAGGGCACTGGAAAAACAACTATTATAGAATGATCAAATATTAGCAATATATGGGTTGCTTGCAAATATATTCAGTCAGGATACACAGCTATTGTTTGATTAATTGTTGGCATCAACAAAGAAAGGTGCTGCTAGAATACATTTACATAATTAAAAGTTTTTTAAAAAAAAATTCTTATATTGTACATTGCTGCTTTCACCTTCTGCCTGAAATGTTCTGTTTTAGATCCTTTCTTTTTAAAGCCCCCTTCCAAAACACTCAGTCTTCTCTAATTGGTCAGTTGTGGCCCAGTCTGTTGTGATTGGTCAACAGCTTAGAGTGTGTGAGAAATGTAACGCCCCCTTACCATAATTGGGTTTTGGCTCTGAGGCTTCATGAGCAGTATTGTCGCACCAGTGTCTTACCCAACGGGTCAAGAGGGCGGGTCAAAGTAGGCTGGCAGTATGCAAATGCGACATAGTGACGTAGCCATAGTCATAAAAATAGTAACAAGACCACAAATTAAGTGTTTTAAGCAAGTGTTTTCTGTGGGAGATATTAACATAGATATGTATACGCAGATTCCACATTTGAGGATCAACGTGTACTCACTCACAATAAAAATCAATGAGTTTTCCAAGATTCTAACCTAGAACTAAACTACAACAATAAAATAAAACTATACAAATATACAAATAAGGATATGCAAAAAAGTATAGATGAAGTACATATAAGGACATGCAAAAAAAAAATCTATTAAAAAAATATATATGTATATTTTTTTTAATATAATTTAAAATGCTAAACAAGAGTTAAATAAAAAAAATGTCCTTTCATTATTTGGCAAGTACATCTGATTCTATATGATATACAAAGAGAAACTACACTGCAATTACCATGAATACCTTGAACATTCCCTAACATGTTATTAATACACGGCCACTCACCCAGAGACACAAACAGCGTGACACTAAAAAAGGAAAGACTGGATTGAGTCAGTGGCTTATGTAAGTGTGACCCATGCACTGTTCTTGCTCTGAGGGGCTTACAGCATGTCAAGCAATGTCAAAATAACTTGCATAATAGAAATGTTTTTCCAGAGGACCAGATATCAGACAAAGCTATTTTCAGGACTGAAAGTCTGTTTGGCTCCCACCCTCAAACATGTTATGTCTGCGTTGATGTGAAAAATACAGTGTCACTGTCAATCCACATCATGAGTCTTATTTAAAGTCAAATTATCTCTAAATAGAAATCAAGGACATACAAAAAAAAAAAAGGTAAAATGTGGACACTTAAGACATATAAAATCTAACCCCGCTTAAAAATGGTCAAAACAAGTCTGTGAACACGCAAGAGCAAATCAACTGTGCATCTGCAACCATAGTTATACGCATATATGAATATCTATATCTGCAGTAGGCTTCAGCAGATGATTTTGCTAAAATAACACAATACAACAAGATGAAGGCGTTAGCTAACACAACTTGAGTGTTCATGGACTGGCTTTGAGCATTCCAATAAGGTGGATGGCTTACGTATAGTGGCCCATAGAAACAGATACTAATGAGGCATATATATATATATATATATATATATATATATATATATATATATATGTGTGTGTGTGTGTGTAGGGCTGTGCGATATTGAAAAAAATGCGATATTGAAGATATTGAAGAAAAATGCGATATGCGATTTTGAATTCAATATGCACCGATTCTTATTTAAACTACAAAAGTTATTTAGGTAAGAGCAGTGAGTGATTTTCTCTTTGTCTTTTGTTCATGGCCCCAAATATTGCAAGCTGTAGCGATATGCATATTGCGATATGTACATTTGCGATATTTCGATAATTTCGATATATTGCACAGCCCTAGTGTACATTATTATTATGTAAGTATCAACCGCTCACCCCTCGAACTGTTACAGACACAGTCACATGACCAAAATGAATAGAAGAGGGAAACATTCTGGGGCGCAGAACTGAAAAAGACAAAGGAAAAATGAAAAAAGCAATGGCCAAGTGAATAAACAGAGATTTGTAAGCTTAAGTCAATCAACATTTATTTTGATTCATTCATTTCCGACTGTCTCTGTTGCTCAGAAAAGTCGTAGTATGTTTGTGTAGGAGCATTTGATTTACAATCAAGAGAAACTGACGAGATTGTTAACAGGGATCTATACGGTTCACCGAAAATCACCATTTTGAATTCAAAATAGGTCATTTGTGTGATTCATGTAGATCCCATGAGACTCTGAAAACTATGCTACTTCATACTCAAGCACAAAACAGTGCTGAACTTTGAGTGATTTATTCAAATGTTATAATAGTGATTTTATAATGTCTAAATGTAAATCCAAAAGCAAAACATATTAAAATAATATATTAAGGAGTGGAAATGGCAAATGAGCCAATGAACGATCCTCTGCTGCAATCTACTTAGAAAATAGTATTTCATACTCTACCATTTCACCACTTTTACAAATTAAGAAAAAGAAATTACATAATATAAAAGTAATTTATCCTTTGTCACAAACAAGAAGCCCTTCAGTGTGTTTAACAGCACATTTATAATACACTTAAGTGTAAAAATAGGGTCCTTTCTTAGAAATTACCAAAAATTGAGCTGTCAGATTTTGTAGAGATTCAAAATGGATTCATCCACATTTGACTAGTGATGAATGTTAGCCACACTGTCATATGATCTTATGTCCTCTGTTGCTTTTTGCCTTTTTCTCTTTTCTGTTTTTCCTCACATCCGTCATGTCTTCTCTCCTTCATCTTTTTCTTCAGCTCTGTTTTCTCATCTTTCAGTGCAGGAATCTCTTCTTTCAGCTTCTGAAACCTCTTTAGATCAGCACAGAAAAGTACCTGAGACCCAAAAAAGACAAAAAGAATAAATAATTCTGTAATAATAATAATAAAAAAAATATCATAATATTAATAATAATAATATCTGATGAATAATGTGCAGTATTACTTACAGAGTGTGCCCAGCCTGCATAGGGACCCCAGAGTTTTCTAAAGAAGTCACCTGCAAAAGAGGATCAAAAATATCTCATTTACTTTAAAAGTAAAGTCGATTTTTTTTTGTGTGTCAGTCCAAAACTCACAGGCACAAATGCTAGGCTGTTGTGGGTGGTTTCCAGGGCAGGGTATCTTTTTTGGGTACTAACCAATCTCTTTGTAGACTCTATCAGTCAAAGTCTTCTGGCTGCTCCCAGCAGCAAAGCTGTAGTCACGTTTGGCAATCTGCCACACATGCGTGTCCACAGGACAGTCCAAAACTCACAGGCACAAATGCTAGGCTGTTGTGGGTGGTTTCCAGGGCAGGGTATCTTTTTTGGGTACTAACCAATCTCTTTGTAGACTCTATCAGTCAAAGTCTTCTGGCTGCTCCCAGCAGCAAAGCTGTAGTCACGTTTGGCAATCTGCCACACATGCGTGTCCACAGGAAGAGCCTCAAACTTATCCAGTGACATCAGACATACACAGTCAGCCACCTGATTCCCAGCAAACATAGATTTCACAAATGTAAGACAATTATGATAAACGCATGCATTTAATAGCTAGAATAAACAGTCTAAAATAAAAATAAAATATCTCATGGGAAGGGAAGTATGCAGTAAAAGGGCATATGCCAAAAGCATACTCTATGCAAGTATACAAACACAAAAGTTGTCACACTGCATTGTAAAGTTGAAAGAGAAAATCCTCCATAGAAGACGACAGTTTGTGCTAATGCACACCTTACAGCAGTTGAGAATGCTACTTGTGTTGCAACTACGAGTTTAGAAGTTCCATTCATGTACTTGCACATTTTTATGCATAAATGTAGACTGAATAAATAATTACTTTGAGACCAACTCCAGGAAGAGCTCTCAGTGCATCTCTGGCCTGCAGGTAGGGGGCGCTGCGGAGCGACTGGAGCCAGTCAAGGTCATGAGAGTTCACAATGATTTGTGAGCTCTGCTGCAGGAAACGAGCACGGTAGCCAAAACCCAAATCACGCAAACGCATCTCCACACTAGGATCTGTCACATATATACAAACAAACATTCAAATATTAAACATTAAGTGCTTTTATAATTTTGGATTATGATGCATCAATTCATTTATTCAGCAGCCAAATATTTTTGTATAATGATGGTAAACTGTAAAACTAACTGTTATCACAGGCAACCCATTTCTTACATATAATGTATGTGCCATTTTCATGTCTCTCATATCACAACATGCTCTTTTTTCTCATATTAATAAAATTAATTAAAGGGATGGTTCACTCAAGTATGAAAATACTGTCATCATGATGTTCCAAATCCATAAGAAATCAATTTATCTTCTAAACACAAAGATAATATTTATGAAATCTTAAAGGTATCTGTCCCACCACTGAATATCCATTCTCATAAAAACTTTTACACTTCAAAAAGTGAATATAACTTACAAAGAACCTATATCCATATGAAACAGTTTAATACTGAGCAGTTTAATGCAAGTCTTCCGAGAGACATGATAGTGTTGAACAGACTAAATGATATGATTTAATTTCCGCTTTTATTAACAACATATGACGCTCAAGAACAAGCCTCATTGGTTCTTGCAGAAGCTCAAATGTGCGTACACAACATGTGAGAAAAAATCTCATAGTTCTTACACAAAAAGCAAGCAAAGTTTTGGGTGAATGGACTTCCAATGAAGGGACAAACATTTTCCAGATTTCATTACGATATCTTCATTTGTGTTACAAAGGTTGAACACAAGCCTTATGGATTTGAAACGCATGAGTGTGAGTAAATTTTTTAGGGTGAACTAATTTAAATTTAAATATTCAATATTTTATAAGTGTATTCATTTATTTTTATTTAGTAAGTACCAAAGTCAGAAAACTGACCAGTGCTTGTGGCAAAAATGCTACTAAAAGTGGTAAAAATATTGCTGATATTTAAAATATAGGGCACAAAACAAGACTCCCAAAGTGCATTTTTATTTTTTACCTATCATTTAATATATTTTAATTTAATATACATTATATTCAATTGTAGGCTCAATGGACCACTTGTACTGAGCTTCATGATGTAATTATGAATTGAAATAAAACGGCTTGCCTGTTTCTGGTTATTTGTAATTGATTAAATGATTGTTAAGAAGAAGATTTTATAGTCTACATTTTCAGAAGCAGAAGATGATATATTCTAAATATTACTGTGTACTTTATCTTTAAAATACAGAGGTTTAAATTTTCTTTTAAAGCTTTACTTCAGCCAAACTAGTACTAGAAAGCAATGGCTGGTAAACACTGTAACTGTATCACCTTGAACCTAAAATCACAGAAGATTTAACAAGATTAAGGATGTTGTACCAGCTCTCTTTAAATAAAACAATATGCATGTGTGAGAGGAGAGACGTGACGAACTTATGCACCAGCCCTTCACATATTTTTATGATGTTTGAATCACTCTGTTGTGTATTTGTTTCATTACTTATCACTATATGTTAAAATGCAATGCATATTTATTTTGTATGATTATATACAAAAGTAGTAGAATTGCCAAGGATAATTAGCAGCATTGAACTTAAACATGTTCGATTAGCTACTGCGTTCTATGAGCGCTAGTTTAGCTACCTGTAAGAGCTTGCAGAGGGGGGAAATCATGATAGGCCACGTCATCAAGCTTGCAGAGGAGAGTCCCGAGTGTCTGACACAGTCTGTCGACCATGCCCTGAATCCGCGAGATGTGATTATTCGAGCTACAGATGAATGAGAAAAGACACTCCACAGGGTCTTGACGCAACAAACGCACTCCTGAGATGTTCAAACAGACAGATGCAGAAAAAAAGGTGTTTTGTATTAAGGGCCACTGTTCAAAAGACCCTTTCATCTACATTGTTAAAGGTGAACTCAGTATATTTTGGATTATGTTGCACATGCAAATATGTTAGGTGTCTTGGATGTATATTGACACCTAGCAATGCTAATGCAGCCTCTCGAATATTTTCAGTTACAGATGTTACTGTAATGTAGATATGCACTCAGCCATGATTAATCTGTTTCTCGAAAGTATGTTCAATTGGATCTACATTTTTCAAAATTATTATTCAGTTCTATATGTGCAAATCTTCTTTTAATGAGAGAAAAATCACACCTGGTGCAGCTTAAAAGGAGAAAATCACATATTGTCCCACACATGTGATTTTGAAAACATACAGAGACCAGGGGGTGTCAAGTGCTGGGCTAGATGAAGTATTAATTGTAGGGGTTCCCAATATATCTTTGTACACATATATCGAGAAATAAAACATTTGGGGAAAACGTAATTTTTTTTCAATTATTTTACTTAATGTCAACCTAAAGTCAATATTTTGCCTAAAAGAGGAAAGAGGAAAAAGGCAAATACATTTTTTCTACAGCATGCTTTACTCTTACCAAGGGTGTCAACATTATAAGAAAGCGCAATATATGCTTTCAATTGCATGGAAGCACCAAGAACATTCAGGCAAACACTGCATTTGTGTTCAGTGGAAAATCATATGACATGAGAAAATTATTAACAAATTTTCATTTTTGGATGAACTATTCCTTTCACGAGACATGTACCTGTGAAGATGTCTGCTGTATGTTTGAAGTGTGGATCTACGGTGCTCCAGTCGCTGTAGAGATCCCCTAATTTAACACCTAACTGGAAATAGTCCCTCAGAAGTTCCTCCTCTTTGCTGTCAGGCTCTGACATCACTGTGCAAAATCCCGCCTCTTCCTGCTTCATGTCAGTCTTTCTTTTTGACATCTTCCCCAATAACTGCTCCTCCTCTTCCACCTTCCATTTCTGTTTGTTTTCTGTTCCTGGATTTATTTGATGACTGTAAACATAGTACCATAACGTATCCTCTGTTTGAGTTAGTGTCCACACTTTTCCTCGCATCACTCCCGTCCAGTGACCATCTCCAGTCTCACGCCATCTAAAAGGATGGGCAATATGGTCATACTGTATAATGGAAAACTAAACACAGAAGTTCATATGCATTATCAAAAACACAGCTTGTTTAATTCTAAGGCTTTGTTCAGAATGGAATACTAGTTTACTAATTACAAGGTGCTACTGTATTGTACGCTGCTTACTGTTTTTTTTTTTTTTTTTAAATACTGCCCATATTTTCATATCAGTATATCAGTAGCTTGGTGGGGGTGTTGTTAATTATATCACATGTGAGGAGGTGGACCAGTCATTTACACACAGACATCTTAAAGGTACAGTATCGAAAACAGCCCGTTTCATTCTGAGGCCCAGAGAGGTGTCCAATTTAAATTCTGATTGACTTTGGAGTAAGAAATAATGACTAAAATTATAAAAGGACATCAGGGAATTAATAAAATGCAACAAAAACATAAAATGCAACCCCTATAAGAAAAGTTTCTGTTGAAGACAGCAATGAAACAGTATAGTTTACCGGAAAGTCTGTCCACATCCCAGAGTGAGATCCAGCCGAAGCTCTGACCGGGGACATGACAGTGACCGCCATGCCTTACAACCCGCAGAGAGCAGAGCATGCAGGGACATTATGTAGCTCTGTTCCTTACACCACCAGGACAATTCAAGTCAGCTACTGTGATAACAAAAATACATTAAAGGAAATAATAAAATTAACTAAAACAGATTAAAATGCATGCTATGAAAACACACAAATCTATGGCTTGCACATAAGAAAAGTTCAAATGAATAAGGTCTGTAGCTTACAAAGAGACACAAATGAGACAGACTATGCCAGTATACGTAATATATCTTCGTGCATGTACAAAAGTGTTTTGTAATCCATTGCGTTGTTGCTAGCTAATGTGTAACTTAATGCACATTCTTCCAAGGGACGCTCGACGACTCAAAAAGAGAAATCCTCCTTCAAGGTGCATTCAAATCGCAGTTTGTTTGTTTTTATATACAAGATGTTTTATTATTTCATATTGGAATTTGCTCTAATAATGCCAAGGATTGGCATCTGAGATACAAATCGAACCGTCTAGTAAATGACGGCTAGGGATGGGCGTATCGATCCTAAGTATCGATATAGCGATACTGATGCGAGTATCGAAAGTATCGATTCACAAAAAAAAAATATCGATACTAAGGTGGGTTTTATTTACCAGTGATTTTGTTTATTTAAAATAATAATGTGTACAAATGCATTGAATTGGACGAATAACCTTTGTTCGCAAGTAACTGTGTGGGATATAACTATTTTCCTGCTCATCTGAACACACACAAATGTTGCAAGACAGAACCAATCAATCAAAGAGAGCGTTCACTCACTGCTGACAGTGCATTCAAACAGGGCTGCGTTTCCCAAAAGTATCATAAGAAAGCATTAAAGCTTTTGGGAACAGCAGCCCTGAACGATGCTTATCAGAGGACAGAAAAAAACATATGTTTGAGTTATTTCACAATAAACAAATTGAAATCGTAGCCTACATAGTTTGTACAGTCCATCCTGCTTCTGCTGCTTCTTCTTCTTCTGAGATCAGCGGCAGACGACCAGACACATCAAAGGCGTATTGCTGCCCTCCTCAGTTTACTTGAAGAACTCCTCTTAGTGGATTATATCCTAACATAAAGTCCAGTTCGGTGTAAAAATGTAATACATGCTTTTATTGTTTCATAGGCCTTAGTATTAAGAATAGATTTGATCAATTTAAAATCTATTCTTAATACTAAGGACTATGAAACAATAGTTTATTTGAAAAAGAGTTAATTTGCAAAAAGACAACTCCGTTTTTTTTTTAATTTTCAAAAATGTTTTTTATGATGTGATCATGTTTTCATTGTGTTAGTTAGCTGTTTTTTTAGTTATAATAATATAATATTTTAACCTAATCAAAATAACCCAACTGCAGTTTGATTGATATTAATTGGAATGCACAATGAAAAACATGACTTTTGAAAATTATCTGTTATTTTGATTATTTTGTTATTATGAGTAATCTGTTTTTTGCAAATGAACTCTTCATAAAAATTTATGTAATTCAACATCAGATCGTCCTGAAACTGACTGAGTGACACCCTGGTGTACTGGACTATTAATCTGAATTGAAATTAGTCTGTGGAAACAGGGAGTTTCCTTTTTAGAGCCATTCAAATTCACAGGCAGAACAGGTAGAATGAGTTTTTGGAGGGCTTTTATTATGTAATGCAACATCAGATCGTCCTGAAACTGACTGAGTGACACCCTGGGGTACTGGACTGTCAATCTGAATTGAAATTGTTCTGTGGAAACAGGGAGATTCCTTTTTAGAGCTATCCAAATGCACAGGCAGAACAGGTAGAATGAGTTTTTGGAGGGCTTTTATTTTGTAATGCAACATCAGATCGTCCTGAAACTGGCCGAGTGACACCCTGGGGTAGTGGACTGTCAATCTGAATAGATTTTTTTCTATTTCTATTTCTATTTCTATTTTTTCTATTTCCTATTTCCAGGGTTCCCCCAGGACACCCTGGGGTACTGGACTCTCAATCTGAATAGAAATTGTTCTGTGGAAACAGGGAGTTTCCTTTTTTAGAGCTATTCAAAATCAAAGACAAAACTGGTCATATATGAATGTTTGGAGGGCTTTTATTTTGTAATGCAAAATCAGATCGTCCTGAAACTGGCTGAGGGACACCCTGGGGTACTGGACTAGTAATCTGAATTGAAATTAGTCTGTGGAAAAAGGGAGTTTCCATTTTAGAGCTATCCAAATTCACAGGCAGAACAGAGGGCGAGAGAGAGAGAGAGCGAGAGACATAACGCATGAGAGGAGAGAGAGAGAGAGAGAGGACGAGAGACATAACGCATGAGAGTAGAGCGAGAGAGAGAGAGGGCGAGAGGCATAACGCATGAGAGGAGAGCGAGAGAGAGAGAGAAGGCGAGAGACATAACGCATGAGAGGGGGGAGAGAGAGAGAGAGAGAGGGCGAGAGAGAACGCATGAGAGCTTGAACGCTTTCCCTTGATCTGAGTTTTATAAGCTATTACCGTAACGCCTAGTATATGCGCGCACAAAACAACGTGGGGGCTAGAATGACCGTGTTTTTCAAAGTGGAGGCTGGCCTGACCGCAGTGCATTTGGCGGGTTGGCGGGTGTTAATTTCAAACCCTGGGCGTAATGGTTTTTCTACTGTACAGACCGTATATTCTATTGCCCTACACCAACCCTACCCCTAAACCTACCTCTCACAGGAAACTTTCTGCATTTTTTGATTTTCAAAAAACTTAATTCTGTGTGATTTATTAGCTTGTTTACCCGTGGGGACCTCAATTTAGGTCCCCACCGTGACACGAGTCCCCATGAGTCTGTGTGTATTCAGGTTTAAGTCTTTTTAAGTTTATTTGTAAGTCGCTTTGGATAAAAGCGTCTGCTAAATGACTAAAAGTAAAGTAAAAGTAAAGTCCCCACCAGAATAGAAAAACAGGTACACACAAACACACACACATATATAAAACATTAACATTTTTAGAGTCCACAGAAAAGAAATAAACAGTAAATAATTAAAATATGACAATTAACTATTTAAATAGATCATTAGAGAGAACCATTAGAGAGAACGTCTGGGCTGCTAAGGTTTTTTCTAAATGTCCTAAAACGTTCACGGATCCCTGGGCGACTTCCAGTCTTTTTCCACTGTGGTCTTGATCTGTACACTTAACGTTACATCAGCGAGGCTAAACTGTCCTAGAGGTCCTTTACATAATTTAGTTCAAAACATTTAAAGATATTTATTTATTAACAATTTGTTGCACTTCACGTGGCAATGCTCGACTGATGCAACTGTGTGTCAACAGAAGCGCACCGATTATTGGTGGAAGGATGCACAAATCTGATTGGAGAATCATGGTTCGTTCCAATCCGAATGCACGCTTGCTGAGGGCTGTGCTCCTGCGGGGCTGGCGCAAGGGTAAACCGGCGTGTGTGCAGGAAGAGAAATGGCGGACGCGGTGTCTATCTTCATGTCAATTGGCCTTAGTGAGCAGAAAGCTAAGGAAACATTGAAAAATGAAGCACTCTCATCAACACTCAAGAAGGCTATCGACCAGGTACATAGCTGCCAACCTCACCAGCCTCTAGAGAACTTACGTGACAGTTTCTTTACTCGTTACATTTACAAGAAGTATTTGGAAAAGACTTGTAATATTATTGCTGATGTTACTGTTTATTTTTCAGGCTCAAGGGCTGCTGGGGTCCGCTAGCATTGATAAGACTGCAGGCACTCTGCTGTATAATATGGTGACACGACTCAAAGACTTGAATCGACTGTCTTTCCTCACAGAATATATCATTACACGAAAAATAACTTCAGAACTGCAGCTGTCAGGTATCTGATTGTCTTTACTCTTCTGTCACTCTGGGTTTTTTCCTCCAATAATGTTTTGTGTTCTATATGTAGAATCAGTAAAATTAGTTACACTTTTTAAATTAAATGTATTTTATTTGACGATTATCAAAATTATGCATATGTTTTGTGCATTTCTAATAAAACTGTTAATGTTTTTAAATGACGGTAATATTATTTTTATTGCAAGAAAACAAACAGCACTTAATTGAAGAAAATAATATAAAAGGAACGTGAAAGAGAAAAGTAAAAAGACGCCTTAATTAGTATAAAAATTAATCCTAGTTCTTGTTCTTACTGTTATCAATTAGATTAAGAGGTTTTACAATAAGGGCACCCCTCACATAAGTATAAGCCAGTTAAATTCAGCTGTGATTGTGTGACTTTTCAATGCAAAGTGAATGTATTTACACAGTAATCATAATGAAAAGAAAACACAAACATAAATGTGAAGAGAAAACTTTATAAAAGAAGATTAGATTGTCAGAAATATCTGTATCTATCAGCACTAATAAATTAACCACCATATGATGTTAGTGCTCATTAGCGGCACCCTTTGTCATGGTTTAGAGGGCTTCAATAATTTGCATCTCACCTCTTGCTGACATTTTTATTTCTGATATTTTTCTCAGCGGCGTTGGACTTTATAAAAAGCCACCCTCAGAAGAATCTGGATCGACTTGAGTTTGAGGCTGCCTGTGGCGTGGGAGTGATGGTCACACCTGAGCAGATAGAGGATGCGGTAAGGTTTTTTGAAGTGCAGACGTGCAGGAGATAAAATATGGCAATCAAAAACTGAACTCTTCTACTTATTTTTATTATTACTAATTTCAGAATGTAATGGCTTTTTTAGATGAGAACTGAGATGCTTTTACAAAGTTCCTATGTATGCTGGACATTTGTTGACTGCTTTTCCTTTGCTGTCTGCTCCAGTGTTTCACCAAAAGCTTTTTTTAATCAAAAGTTTATGATGATAATGAGAAACACCAGGTTCATCTGAATGATGTGTCTTTGTTCTCATATTTATTTTTAATTGTTTATATAGTGGCCAAGGATTGAAATGGCAGTGGGTGTAACTAGTTACTAAGTCATTTAATTACTTTTCCCTTGAAAAAGTAAAGTAAGGGATTACTCTTATTTCTTCTGTAATTTAATTACAGTTACTTCTTATGTAATTGAGCTTAATACTGTGTATAGACAATATTTATATACAATACAATACAATAGTGGATTTAACATCAAAATTTAAAGTCTAACCTTAAAATGCATGCTTTTTTATGTAACCTTCTTACTTGAAATGGTGAGTTAATCAGAATATTGGTAACACTGTAGTGTCCAATTCTAACTATTAACTAGTTGGTTATTTGCATGAATATTACTGGGATATTGGCTGTTTATTATTACTTAAAAAGCACATATTAATGTCTTATTCCGCAAGACCTTATTCTAAATCCTTAATCCTACCCAATTCTGAATCCTACCCAACTTAATTGCCAACAACTACTTTACTTAGTATTAATAAACAGTAATTAGGAGTATATTGAGGCAAAAGTATAGTTAGTTAATGGTTAGTTAAGAGTGAGAATTGGACCCTAATCCCAAGTGTGACCAGAATCATTTATGTAGTTGTCTATTATTTATTTGAAAGAATTAAAAGAACCGTTAAAGAAGTTTTCAATTAGCGCTTCATGAGTTCTAATCTGTCATTGACATATTAATAATTTAATAATCCCACAGGTTGAATTGATTATCAGGAAGCACAAAGATCAGCTGTTGGCAGAGAGATATCGCTTTAACATGGGGATACTCATGGGTGAGGCAGCATATCATATGTGTGTGAATACAGTCATGTGTGGTGCTGCTGAGGAACAGTTTCGGTTTGTGCTCTTCAGGTGAGGCCAGGACTGCTCTCAAATGGGCTGATGGGAAGATGGTCAAGAATGAAGTGGATATGCAGGTTTGTGTGACAGTTTTACTACCTTGCTCAAATCAGTCCAAATCATTGTGTATCATTGTGTGTATGAGCACTGAAACTTTGCATTGTTTCTCAGGTGCTGCACTTTCTGGGTCCAAAAACTGAGGCAGATCTGGAGAAAAAGCCCAAGGTATATTTTTACTGTCTCTATTTTCTTGTGGCACACACATAACCCCTTTTCTACTGAAACAGTGCTGGTGAGGATCTGTTGCAAACCACAACAAAATGAAATCTCTCATAACATTTTCCACAATGATGTAGCAGTATATAGGCAGGTTATGTTGTACCAAAACTGCTGCATCACTGCAGTCCTTGATTGCAAGTCTTATTCCTGGTTTTAGACTTCCAAAGTAATTTGTCTTAATGCCTTTATAAGCTTTGATGTAGCAGTTAGTTGTGAAGTAATGTACTAATGTGCAGTTGATATTAAAAAACGCTTTAATCTGAGACAGAACTAATCACACTGTTCTCCAGGTGCTTTCTGTGTGTGTTACTTTTGACAGCAAAGTTTGATTTAGTTTTAGTCATAGTCTTTTGAATAAAATGCCATTTAGTTTTAGTCATATTTTAATCATCTCAGTTGTTTTGGTTTTAGTCTAGTTTTAGTCGAATAAATTAGATTCAGTAGATTTAGTTAACTAAAATCTAACAGGTTTAGTTAAATTGTAATGCATTAATTAACCATCTATTAACCTTTTAATATGAATGACATCACAATTTGTGTATGCTAAATTATGTCCCACGGGGTAGATACGTTACTGTGGGCATCTAACCTCCATACCATGCATATGTTTCATGCCAGATTGAGTTGTTGTTGTCGGGCAAGAACAACAAAAACGGGTTTAACAGTTGTTCCTTCTGAGGCATGCACAGAACAGGGCGAGTTTTGGCCACACCGCTGGCACCTGCAGCATGCTGGTTTAAAACGAGTAACACATTTCTTTTGTTGCTATGTGAGCCATGCTGCTGTGAAATGTTTTTTTCTCTTATCACAGGCTGCTTTTCAGAACGATGGGCTTTGTAAAAATCGACGGGTTTCAGAAAGGCGGGGCATAGAGGAGAAACAATAATGTACAGTATGTGGAAAATAATGTGTTTTTTTAACCTTAAACCGCATAAACACATTTCATTATACCAAATACACAAAATAATGTTCTTTTTAGCAACGTCATATGACCCCTTTAAACCACTCCATTTATATGGATTCATTTTGCGATGACTTAATATTTGATTAAAAATAGAGGGACAGAAGCAACCTGGAACCCAAACTTTTTCTTCATAAAATCTATTTTCTCTTTGTAGGTGAAGCGAACACAGAGGGGAAATCACTGATGGAGCAGCTGAGAGGAGAGGCGCTCAAGTTCCATAAGCCAGGTGAGACTGTTGACTTGTTGATCATTGGCAGCTTCCTAGAGTTTGAAACAGAACCACTGTATGCACAGTTCTGTACAATGCACCATCAGGAGAAAATTGACTAAAAGGAAATCATGTGGTTTATTGTTCTCTCTCTTTAGGGGAGAATTACAAGACCGAGGGATATGTTGTAACGTCCAACACCATGAATTTGCTGAAGAAGCACTTGGAAGAGACTGGAGGACAGGTATGACCTGCATGCAAGTTTACTAAATGATGCTTAAAAGTCTTTTGGTTAACATTATACTTATCCTGCATGGCCTAGGTTTCATCAGAGGTGGCGGAGGTTATTACATTCTGATGAAAGATTAAGAAGATAAATAGTTTATTTTTTTTGTGGTGATATGCTGATATTTCAACAACCGAAAATTTTCGGCTGATACTGAAATTTCAATTATTGCAATTATATTTTTATTTAGCCTGTTCCATTCGTTATTCAATATAGTTAATGTTTGAGTAAATCTGTCATGAAAACATGGTTTTTATTACAGTCACTGTTTAAATGTTTATAATTCAACACCTAATTAGAGTAGAAACATAATTATTAAAGGGGTCATCGGATGCCCATTTTCCACAAGTTGATATGACTCTTTAGGGTCTTAATGAAAAGTCTGTAACATACTTTGGTTAAAATTTCTCAATGGTAGTGTAAAAAACACAATTTTTTACCCTGTCAAAATCAGCTCTGTTTTGAGCAAGCCATTCTAGTCCATGTTGCTTTAAATGCTAATGAGCTCTGCTGACCCCGCCCCTCTCTTGTTGGGTGAAGGAGCTGTTTTCATGAGTCTATAAACTTTAGCTGCGAAACTGGCTAACTAGCACATTATTAGGAAAGGCGATTTGCAAAGATTCATAAAAAAACCTTATACTCACTTCTTCTGTAGTAAGAATGATTCGCGCGAACATAAACGCATTTAGGCAGATCGGGATCCCAATCCGTTCAGAAACGAAAGTAACGTTAATCCTCTGCATCTTCAGCGGCTCAGATGTCGGGAGTAAATGACAACTGCTATATTCATTCTTACATCCAACAACAAAACACCTCAATCGCTTAATCAGAGACATCTTGTCTTCCCCTGCACCGGATTTGACACAATGGCGGACTGATGACAGCTCACTCTGTGAGTGGGCAGGTCTAAGGTAAGACGCTAGTGCAGAACTACGTCATTCTGACAGGAATCTCAGAACAGCCTGATTTGAGAAAGGGGATTTTAAAATAACCACTGGGTGGATATATTTTGTTTAAATCCGAAACCCGCTTTTCCTCCACTTCTTTGTAGGTCCGCTCCCGTTTTCCCCCTGAGCCTAATGGGATTCTGCATATTGGTCATGCCAAAGCAATCAATTTCAATTTTGGTTTTGCCAAGGTACACACACACACACAGACTCACTCATATGAACCATGTCTAACAAATAAATTCCTTTCTGACATGTGTCTGTTTGAAGGCCAATAATGGCATCTGTTTCCTGCGGTATGACGACACAAACCCAGAGAAAGAGGAGGAGAAGTACTTTACTGCCATCAAAGAAATGGTGGAGTGGCTTGGTGAGTATTAAGATCTGACTTGCTTGAGCAGTCAGGCTAAACCTGATTGCCGTTTACAGCTGATTCACTCAAACATGAAGAGCAGAAACTTAATGCCTGCTGTACCACCCTTTACAGCAGTATGTGCTTCCAATGCATTATGCATTTAAACATTTTAGAACAATATTTAAAAGGAAAAAGAAAGGGCTTTGTATTGGATGACAAATATTACAGTGTTTCAAATGCAAACTTTTCCATTAAAGAGCATTCTTCACACATGGATGTTTGCTTGTTTGTTCTTCTCTCTCACTCAGGGTACAAACCATACGCTGTCACACACGCCTCTGATCACTTCCAGCTTCTCTACGATCTTGCTGTTGATCTCATTCGCAGGTGGGATTACAAATCTGACGCCTCAGGGCTTTGCATGATTTTTTTAGACTTTCTTTCATAGTAATGAACTTGGTAAACTTTTACTTTAAAAGATAATATAAAGGAGGATGCGAAAGTATGTGAAAACAGCGGGAAATTCAGTATATGTGTGCAGTGTGCACGTCAAAAGATTAAATCTGATTTGAAGCATGTGAAATAAACATGCACATAAACCAATCACTATATTTACCGTTAATGTACAGTGCCGTTCAAAAGATCAGTAAGATTTTTTAAAAGCTGTTTATGCTAATCAAAGCTGCATTTATTTGATCAAAAATACAGAAAAATAATAATTTTGTGAAATATTATTGCCATTTAAAATAACAGTTTTCTTTTTTTTTTATATACTTTAAAATATAATTTATTCCTGTGAAGCAAAGCTGAATTTTCAGCATGATTACTCCAGTCTTCAGTGTCATATGATCCTTCAGAAATTGTTAGAGAATATTTCTATTTTGAATAAATGCAGTTTTTTTTAACTCTTTACTAATCCAAGAAAAGAGTATCCCAGGTTTCAAAAAAATATCAAGCAGCACAACAGTTTCAACACTGATAAAAAATCAGCATATTAGAATGATTTCTGAAGGATCATGTGACACTGAAGACTGGAGTAATGATGCTGAAAATTCTAGTAGTGCGTCACAGAAATAAATAATAATTTAAAGTATATTAAAAAAGGAAACCAATATTAGAAATTGCAATAATATTTATATTTCTCAGTATTGCTGTTTTTTTTCTGTTTTTGATCAAATAAACACAGCCTTGATGAGCATAAGTGACTCCATTAAAAAAAACTTTAAAAAACTGATCCCAAATTTTGACCGGCAGTGCAAACGCTGTTTTTGGATTTATCAGTCGGAATGATTTCTTTCTGATTAAAACAAAAAGTGTCCATGTAAACGTGGCTACTGATTCACAATCACTTATGCTTCCTAACTGGATAGATCGATATCCTTGAAGTTGAATTGACTTGGTGTTATGCTGTGTTGCCTTGTTGTTTTTAGAGCAGTGAAATTACCAGAGCGGTGACATTAATGTGTGCTGGATCTGAATGTGGTTTATATGATAGACTAATGATTCCTTTTTGTTTGTGTGTCAGGGGTCATGCGTACGTGTGCCACCAGCGTGGAGAGGAACTCAAGGGTCACAACGTCCCTCCCTCCCCCTGGAGAGAGCGACCCGTGGAAGAATCTTTGCTTTTGTTTGACAGGATGAGAAAGGGCATGTTTGCAGAGGGAGAAGTCACTCTCAGAATGAAGATGGTGATGGAAGATGGAAAAATGGACCCTGTGGCGTACCGGATCAAATACACGCCACACCACAGGACAGGAGACACTTGGTAAGACACTTTATTTCGCTCACGTGATGTGATCTTTGTTTATTATCGTTATGCCATTCTTTCTTATGTCCTGTGCACAGGTGCATATACCCAACGTATGATTACACACACTGTCTGTGTGACTCCATTGAGAACATCACACACTCACTGTGCACCAAAGAGTTTCAGTCCAGGTATGTCAACATTAATTAAAAAAAAATCTCTTTTAACTAAAGCTGTAAACTGTACAGTTGGTACATTACTTTAAAGGTTAAAACTAACAAGCCCAAACCATCAAATTTAACAGCTTTTTAGATATAATAATCAACCATCAAAAAGAGTTGTTTACAAACATTTTAATTGCATATAAGGCTGTTTTTATATATAAAGATATAATTATGTTTCTACTTTAATTTGTAGTTGAAAAATAAACGTTTTAATTGTGACTGTAATAACCTATTTTCATGATAAATTTATTCAAACATGCATTAAATAAAACTTCACTAAAAGGTTAAGTAAATATATAATGATTATGTAGTATATTTAGCAAAATTCTCTAGCAATTTTTTTTTCTAGTTGACTAACAAGTGTATGAACATTAATTTACTTTCTTGGGGTAAGCAATATGGGTAGAGCTGAAACGTTATGAAACTCAATTATAGTGATCAAAATGATCGCCAAAGGATTATCAGAATCGTTACGGTATTGTGTAAATGTGTGGTAAAAATGTTCAGTCACCAAAAATCAAGTACTGATACACACAATGAAATCATTCACCAAACCAACAAATAAAATTAGCAGCGCCATGCACTCTGTGTTTGCATAAACTTTAAAATAATAACATTAACACTGATGGATGAATTTTGAATGAACAAAAGATGTTGGTTGGGTGACTTAGAGCATAGCATGTTATCTACTCGCATGTACTTCATGTTCATATAAAGTTTTGACCAAAAACTGAAACCTCACATTTCAGCCTTTAAGCTATTTTTTAAGAAAAGGGATGTGGCAAAATGTTAAAGGGGTCATATGATGCGATTTCAAGTTTTCCTTTCTCTTTGGAGTGTTACAAGCTGATTGTGCATAGATAAGATCCCTGAAGACTAAGCCTCAAAACCAAAGAGATATTCTTTATCAAAGTTAAGACTCTGCCACGCCCCCCTAAAACGGCTCGTTCTAACACACCCCACATATCTAC
>NW_015662191.1:164733-165422 GCF_001515625.1 Sinocyclocheilus rhinocerous | reverse complement strand
CTTGTCTAAGGAGGGGGCTTTGTAGAAAACGAAGCGTTTGAGAGAGGCGGGGCATAGAGGACCTACAATAATGTACAGTATTTGAAAAATAATGTGTTTTTTGAAAATTAAAGCATGTCAACATATTCTGTTACACCAAATACACAAAATAATGATCTTTAAAAAAGCATCATATGACCCCTTTAAATGATTATAGGTATTTTATCTGCACACTACGAATAATGTTTAGTGTAATTTTGTTCACTCATCAACTGAAAAGATCAATCTTGGAATTTAAGAATCTATTTGTGACCCTGGAGCACAAAGCCAGTCTTAAGTCGCTGGGGTATATTTGTAGCAATAGCCAAAAATACATTGTATGGGTCAAAATTATAGATTTTTCTTTTATGCCAAAAATCATTAGGATATTAAGTAAAGATCATGTTCCATGAAGATATTTTGTAAATTTCCTACTGTAAATATATCAAAACTTAATTTTTGATTAGTAATATACATTGCTAAGAACTTCATTTGGACAACTTTAAAGACAATTTTCTCAATATTTTGATTTATTTTGCACCCTCAGATTCCAGATTTTCAAAAAGTTGTATCTCGGCCAAATATTGTCCTATCCTAACAAACCATACATCAATGGAAAACTTATTTATTCAGCAGATGATTATATAAATCTCAATTTTGAAAAATTGACC
>NW_015662191.1:155525-164634 GCF_001515625.1 Sinocyclocheilus rhinocerous | reverse complement strand
AAAGGAGGAAACGTCTGCGGAACGATAAGGCAAGAAGTAGGACCCGTGTAAATATCGGATCAGCTTTCCCGCGCTGGAGAGAACTCAAGGATCGGAGGCCTGCGATTGGACGCCGAGGTTTTCTCAATTTTTAGATTCTTTTGCACCCTCAGATTCCAGATTTTCAAATAGTTGTATCTCGACCAAATATTGTCCTATTATCCTAACAAACCATACATCAATGGAAAGCTTATTTATTCAGCTTTCAGATGATGTATAAATCTCAATTTTGACCCTTATGACTGGTTTTGTGATCCAGGGTCACATATTGGTTTATCAAAGTAGTCATCAATTAATAAAACTTGATTTATCGAAGTATCAGGGATGGTTCACTTATTTAGCAGGCTTTGTTCTGGAATAATTTTTTCCCCCATTCTTTTTCTCCATATGGATTTCAAAATTAACTTAAATACATAATATACTTTAATACTGTGGTTTTCAACCCTGTTCCTGGAGCCTCCTGAACCTTGCACATTTTTAATGTCTCCTTTTACACACCCATTTCAGGTCTTGGAGTCTGAATCAGGTGTGGGTCTGATTAAGGAGACATGCAAAATGTGCACCGTCATGAGGTTTCGGGAACATGGTTGAAAACTTGTGATTCATTTGTGTGATTCATGTTTTTTTTTTAGGTTGGGTTTTGCACAAACTTGACAGCACACACTGCACATTTGCAATTGACTACAATTGCGGCCAGTTGCGTGGCTAGCGCTAGCAACATAATTATAAAATGTTCTAAGTATTATATATTTTATGCAATTTACACCTCAAAATAAATTTATATATTAAAGACCTGACGTTCACATGAGCTTATACGTTGTTTGTACTACAGACGATGTGCATATAAATGTAAACTGTTATGCAGTGATATACAGAGTACCATATTTTGTGTAGTTTAGTTCACTGGAACACTGCATTGTCTAGTCAGCATTCGGGGCTCCAGTGATCCATATACATTTGCAATTAAGGACAACTTTTTTTTAATGAAGTTGAAATTAATATGTTTTAAACAGCAAACTTTAGAGCACCCAGTAAGTCAGTGTTAAAATATTTGTACATTATCTTGAATAATCAATTTCTCTATGAAAATGAAGTAGGATTTTTACTAATATAACATTGCTGTATATACTAAATGCCTGTTTTTGTCTCTCTCTCAGACGATCCTCATATTTCTGGTTGTGTAATGCTCTGGATTTGTACTGCCCGGTGCAGTGGGAATATGGCCGACTCAATCTCACTTACACTGTTGTTTCCAAGAGGAAGATCATTAAACTGGTGGAAACAGGAATTGTTAGGTAACACGCGTACATACAATTTTTTTTTGTGGGTCATTTCATTGTGAACTAGAAATCATTGTAATGTGTTGGTCTATTGTATTGTATTTTTCAGAGATTGGGATGATCCACGACTTTTTACCCTCACAGCTCTCAGGAGACGTGGGTTCCCTTCACAAGCTATTAACAATTTCTGTGCCCGGGTAAGAGAGAGAGAGAGAAAAAAAAACATGCAAAAACAAAAGAAAAATGGTGTGGCATTGTATTATGTCACAAGTAGTACAAATCAACATATAGTATGTGAAAGACTGAATGGTAGCATGAGCTAACGATCACCACTAGAGGTCCACCGATACTGGTTTCTGATGATGATAACAATAAGTAAAATTGGAAAATCCAGCTGATCACCTATTAATCGCTGATAGATTTTAAATTAAATAATATAAACCAAAACTTTTTACTTTTTTATTTATGTAAGGGGCTTGGAGTAAAGGTTGAGAACCACTGATCTAATAGTTGGATTTGTTAAAGTTTGCTAGGTCAATTAAATCTTTAATAGCCATTCAAAGACTTATGTGATATGTCAAATGATATAGCTGCTTATTTGCCAAATATCAACAAAATATTAAAATTGTTATATTGTTTAATAGAAGTTGTGTGCATCTCTGCTTGACTGTGGAAGTTTAAATAGTCTTGCTTTCAACGCTAAACTGTCTAACAGGAAAACTCAATGGCTGGTGCTTATAATTAAAGAATACCAGATGTTGGCCCTTTTATCCATTACTGATGTATTGGTTAACAACTATTAGAAACGGTTACCCTCTGTCAGCATCCCTTGTTCTCTTTTAGGTGGGTGTGACTGTTGCGCAGACCACCATGGAGCCGCACCTGCTGGAGGCGTGTGTTAGGGAGGCGCTCAATGACACCGCTCCTCGTGCCATGGCCATACTCGAGCCGCTCAAAGTCACCATCACCAACCTGCCAACCAATGCACAGGTGAACACATGCAGAAGTTCATAAGTGTTCATTACATGTAACAATATACAGCTAGCCAGTCAGTTTTGCTGCAATGACTGGCTGCAAGTCAATTATTCTGCTTATTAAGTGGCTACTTATCGAATAAATAAACTGATGAAAATTAAATATTAATTTAATTAATATTTTAATGAGTAAATGTAATTAAATTTAATTAGGTTAAATCTAACTAGTTTAGCTAAAAGCTTACGTTTAAAGAATGGTCTGCTATAACACATAAAATCTCCCTTGCAAAAAGACAAACACTGAAACAATGTTATAGTATTTATTTCTATTTAAATAATGTGTTGCTTTTTCCATTAATTAGTACATGGTATCAATGTAAGGTAATTTTAGTTTCCCGTCATTCAGCTCTTTCTTTCTTTTTATAGATCTATGCTCATTATTAAAAATAATACTGTACCTCTGAGGTCATTTACTGTAGTTGCTAGTTGTCTTGACTGTAGGTAGCACTGAAATGTTGCTATGGACAACAGTAAATGATAATTTAGGATATTTAGATGGGTGCATAAATGTACTTTTATAACTGCAGTAGATCACTGCTTTGTTTATCCTCTATTCAGAAGGAGGTTCGAGTCCCAGACTTCCCAGCCAATGAAGCCAAGGGCAGTCACGTGGTTCCCTTCTCAAAGACCATCTTTATTGAGCAGAGTGACTTCAGAGAGGTGTTTTTTTTTTTAAGATTTAAAAAAATCATACATGGATCAGTTTTGAACTGAATTAGCATCCCATATAAACAGAGCTGACCCTGTTTTTGCTGTTTTATGTGTATTTGCTGCAGGTGATGGAGAAGGGCTACAAGCGCCTGACTTCAGATCAGCCAGTAGGCTTGAGACATGCAGGATACGTCATCTCTGTACAGCGTGTCATCAAGGTGAAAGACCACTCACTTTCCCGTAGTTCAGGCATATAACAGACATGTAAGGGATAATGTACATCCAGCCGGTTGTTATCTCCTGTTGTCCTGATCTGTCGGGGTTTATTCTGAGATAACAACCGGCTGGATGTACATTATCCCTTACATGTCTGTTATATGCTACATTATCCCGCTTATTACACGGCTACTTGCCACATAAGTAAATAATTAGATGTGAAATATTGATTTGAGTTGAAATATTTGAATGCAAAGCTTCCGTAAATACAGCAGTTGCGAGCAAGCGGCAAATTCAAACTAGACGGACATTTAAGGGAAACGGTGCAGTCAAACCACTTATTACACAACATTTCACCACAAAAATAATTAAGGCAATAAAAGAATTAGGGCTGCCACTAACGACTATTTTGATTTTGATTAATCTATCGACTAATTTATCGATTAATCTAAATGGGTTTTGTATATCATGCAGCCTTGGGAAAGTCTAATAATGTGTTTTATGGATTCTCGTTCGTGAAATGCGCCACTTCCGGTATTTTGCCGGTTAGTCGACGCGAGCAAAATGAAGTCGAGGATTTTTAAAATTCGAATAGTCAAATAAAATCGACGAATTGCGACAGCCTTAAAAAGAATTAAGACAAAAATGTTTTAAAACCTTACCAGTTTGTTAGCTCTCTTATAATCCATTACAGCGTACAAAACAATCATAGCAAAATGGCAGCAGCTGCGTTTGTATGAAACGAGAGCGAGTCCGCGATACCAGGATGACATAATTAAATAATTGTACACCATTTTGAATCGAGTTTTAATATTTTATTAGCTAAACAAACGCAAAGCTTCCACCAAGAAAAAATTGTTCAAGCAAGAGTACAGTGCCGACTGCTGTTACCCGGATGAGCCGGTGTCATTAGCTTTTACCGGTTGTTATCGAGGGATAACAAACCTCGGAATGTCGCGACTGACCAATCAGAATCAAGTATTCCACAGGGCCGTGTAATAACGAGGGATAGCATACCTCGGAATGTCGCGACTGACCAATCAGAATCAAGTATTCCACAGGGCCGTGTAATAATAAGGGATGGCATACCTCGGAATGTCGCGACTGACCAATCAGAATCAAGTATTCCACAGAGCCGTGTAATAATGACTAATATTCAATGTTATTGTAATTTGTTTAATTTATTGCCAACTTTCATTTCACAAGTTGATGCACCGTTCAAAAAATAATAGAGGCTAGAGCCCACCGTCCCTATTATGAGTGAGAAGTGACCGTTTACATTTCAGTGTGAAATTGTCCAAGTATATATTATGAAATTTGATCAACCTCATTTCATTGTTTTATTCCTGAATAACTCGGTGTGTTGAACAAATCAGTTGAGTTAATGATTGACTAACAATATTGTATTCACTTGTCACCACCAACTGGTGCAACAATTCACTAAAGTCACTAAAAAATTCCCACCACTGAAGCAAAGACCCAAGCAAACCGAAGAGTGCAAATACAGACAACTGGAGTGACACAAACAGTGAAATGTTCCAGTGTTTGTACATCAGGACTCTTTTTGTTCAGACAAAATTAAGGGTCAACTCTCAACTAACTGATAAATAACGCAAAATAAATGACAATATTATTTAATATCTTCCTTTTCTGTCAGGATGGCTGTGGTAAAGTGTGTGAGCTAGAGGTGACGTGTGCCAGCTCAGACTCTGTAGAAAAGCCCAAAGCGTTCATTCACTGGGTGAGCGATCCACTGCGGTGTGAAGTGCGCATGTATGAAAGACTGTAAGTCTCCTTGTGTATTGACAAACCCCAGAATTTTACTTTTAATCATATTTTATGTCACATCCTCTGTCTCTCTCGTTTCTGTCTGTAGGTTTCTCCATAAAAACCCAGAGGACCCAGCTGAAGTTCCTGCTGGATTCTTGAGCGACATTAACCCTGTAAGGGAAGAAATTCTATAAAATGTTTGATCTGAAGATTTGAGAAACTTCTAACCCTAAGTATATGAGTAGTGGTAGTAGTGATTACCTAACCTACACAAACTAATGATTTTATGCTATATTAAACTAAAGCATCAACTGCAGAGAATGAATCTAATCATTTAGACATTCCTCTTATTGGTTACAACTTTTTGAAAGATTTGATAGTTTTACCTAATCTCAGTTTTTCCTTTTTTGTCCTTCTTAGAATTCCTTAACAGTGATTGAAAGTGCCTTAGTAGACCGTTCTGTGGGCAAGGCCAAAGTGTTTGAGAAGTTTCAGTTTGAGAGAGTGGGTTATTTCTCACTGGACCCTGATAGCACATCTGAAAAGGTAAGTCTAGAAACACTCAATTATGTTAAAAGAGATTAGCGAACAGTAGAGGAAACAATGCTTCATCTTTGTCACCGTTTTCTCCCCAGTTGGTGTTCAACAGAACCGTTACACTCAAGGAGGACCCAGGAAAGATGTGACTGGACTGCAAGACAGAAGCTGCACAGCCATTATGCATCACAACACAGCTTTTAATAAAATCAAATAAACCAGGGAATTCAAAATATTCTATCCATACTATGTAAAGCCTTTTTTATCTGTACAAGTGCTGGGCTGTTTTGTATAACCTTTGTATAGCATCTATGAAATAAACAAAGGAAAGATTTTGACTGGCTTGATGGCTTGTTGGAACAGTTGCTAACATGTGAAATGCATTATAAACTGCATGGCTTTCTTGGATAATCCACCTTTCTTGTGGACAACAAGCAAATCTATTTAAATTTCTATTGGAAAAATCATAACTATTCTTAAGACAGAATATTAAATTAGGGTTATGGTGTCCTAATTCATAAAACATTAAAGGTTCCCTATATGGCATCCTGCTTTTAGTGAATTTTGAAAAAATATATATGTGACCCTGGACCACAAAACCAGTCTTAAGTGTCAATTTTTCTAAATTGAGATTTATACATCACCTGAAAGCTGAATAAATAAGCTTTCCATTGATGTATGGTTTGTTAGGATCGGACAATATTTGGCTGAGATACAACTATTTGAAAATCTGGAATCTGAGGGTGCAAAAAAAATCTAATCGCCTTTAAAGTTGTCCAAATGAAGCTCTTAGCAATGCATATTACAAATCAAAAATTAAGTTTTGATATATTTGCGGTAGGAAATTTACTAAATATCTTCATGGAACATGATCTTTACTTAATATCCTAATGATTTTTGGCATAAAAGAAAAATCTATAATTTTGACCCATACAATGTATTTTTGGCTATTGCTTCAAATATACCCCAGTGACTTAAGACTGGTTTTGTGCTCCAGGGTCACATATCTATTTTTGTGATAACTGCATTTAAAGAGGCTGCAGAACTAAATGATTTTAGTCACAGCTATATAGGTACTAATCATGATTGTACAGGTTTATTGTTAAATGTACTTTACAAAGGCCAGTATTAATCCTAAAACTACACTTTAAACAGGATTTTATTGTGTCTTCCGATGAAAATAGCACAACAAGCTATTTGTACATTGTTTACAAAACACAACTACACTATTTATTTAAACCATCCTATTCATGGTACTCAAAATCCATGACTTTTTGTGACAGCAAGTTATATTTTGTCAAAATAACATCTGTCACATTGTACCAGAATTTAAGCCACATTAAAAACGCAACTACAGAGAGCCCTGATGCAGTATTGGATATAAATAAACTTGGCTGACATATATGACAGTAATTCACATTACATGGGTCTGGACAATGGAGATATCAGAAGCACATTTTCTCTTTGAATAGGTTTGTTAAAATAAATGGTAACAGTTACTCTGGACACCTTGAAATATATGTTGGCCAGCATAGGTGCAGTTATTATACATAATATGACAGAACTTTCAATGAGGGGGAAAAAACACAGGGTGAAACTTGATTTTTGGTTGATTTGTGGGTGTTTCATTCCTGAATGGAGTCTGTCATTACATTAAGATCAAAATTACAACCACGAATGCTTTCTCTTATAACATGCACTGTTGAAGTCCAAAAATATAAAGTAAATAGGGTAAACACTGATTTCTTCTTGTAATGCTCAGGTTTCATGATGTTCATACCAAGCTTCTCAAGGCTTATTGATTTAACAGTTTTTAGATCTCTACGGTTAGTCTGTTTTCTCAAGGGTGTTATTGTCTTGCAAACAGAAAGTGAGAGTTTGGGGAGTGTTGTTGGATCTGCTGTTGCAGTATGGGTGCTCTCTTCTTGAGTTCTTCGGGGGTCTGCCAACAGCTCTTCGTCCAGCCAAAGCCCCTCTCCTCCGTGGACCTGTAGCTGGTAGTACATTGATCTGATTGATTATCGGAGTGGTCTTACCAAAGGAAAAGAGTGATGCCTGAAGGGCACTGTCGGTCTTTATCTGAAAGAAACTGGACACAAAAGCTCTTATAGGCGGTGTAAAACTTGCATCCTCATTCAGCTTCTTTTTCAGCATCCCAAAAATCTCCTCAAGCTGCCCATCTAAAGACCCAACGACCTCTTCAGCTGCACCTAAACAAATACATGCAATGATAATGACTGTGTTGACTGTTAACCGTTTTAGTCTGATTAATGTAAGATGCTTGAAAATAACGTACTTGGGCCTGGCTCGTTGTCTTCTGTGAAATGCTCTGCTTCTAAACAGAAAGACGGTTTGTATACATACTGTAATAGCCGATGTAATAATCACATAACAAAACGTCTGCATCCATATTAAATCTTGATCTCAGAAAACACTGAGACACAGCTCACATACAGAGTCACAAGAACAGAGTAAGCACATTTTGACTGGTCTGTTTTATATCTACATAATGCATGTGAACTGCGTCTCACAAAGTGACCAAAGATGAGTTGCTTCACCTGTGGTGATGATTGGTACAGCATCAACAGACACTCCATCTTCAATGCATGCGGTGTGTCCGTCTGCTTGTTTTAGAGAAAGGACAATGTTGTGAAATCAGTATCTCTTAATAGGCAATTACTGATGTAGTCTCGTTTCATTTCAGCAGGTGTGTGAAATATGCTCCTGTTCACCTGTCATTGCCGCTGTCTCCCATGATTGTTCCAACTCTAAGGGTTTAAAAAGCTCGTCTGAAATGTCCTTCCCTGAACAGATACCCATATATTGCACAAGAAAAAAAAATGGAATTAAACAAGTTTTCTGCATTTGCATGCAAATAATATGATTTCATTTAAATAAAAAAGGCAAATATTTTGAATATATCTGTAACACTTTTTCAATTTTAAGTATACATCCTATTTATACACACACTGATATTTTTTGTGTAACTAAGAGTTACAATTAAGTAAAAAGGTGGGCTGGGCAGTATAATGACTTTGTAAAAATAGCAATATCTTTTCAAAAACACAAGACTACTATTTATATGAATATAGAGTAGTGTGATGTTGCAAGCAAGTACAATATCCAAATTGTCCTAAACATTAGACATGCTTTATTTTAAGCCTTCAATAGCTATGTTTCCATCCAAAGTTGCGAATTTAACTTATGCGCAAAACTGGAATATCGCATAAAACATTTGCGAATAAAGCACCGTTTCCATCCAACGAGTCAAAGAGAACAAAATCGTCACTTCCTGATAAACTGGCACTAAATATCTCTAAGAAAACTAGGAGAAGCCACTGAATATAATAATTTTCATATGTAATAAATTACTTGCGCTTCAGAGCGAGCAGACGTAACACAATAAATGCTGTCAGTGCTTTCGGAGGTGGATGCCTGCTGTTTGGGAACACAGTCATGTAAGACAATTATACAGAAATACTTTGACGACAGACTTTGCTCCGGCATTTCAGAATGACCATAACAACATATAGATGCTGTGATCGAGATCGGTCCGCTGCTAGTCAAGTTATCCCGTCTCAT
>NW_015662191.1:149567-155235 GCF_001515625.1 Sinocyclocheilus rhinocerous | reverse complement strand
TGAACGAGATCGGTCCGCTGGTTAGTCAATTTATCCCGTCTCATAGCGCAAAGTCACATGACTTTTTCAATGCGCATGGTGGAATTTATTCGGTAAATGTGTTTCCATCATAGTTTATGCGCATTTTTTCTTATCGGATAAAAAGTTTATCCTACTCAGTTGAGCGCAAAAGTTTTTTATGCCCATTTTTAGAATTTATGCGCATCTTGGCGTTTCCATCCAGCGTTTTTTTTATGCAATATTCCAAAATGTGCTTAAAAATAGGTGGATGGAAACATAGCTATTAACACTTCATTAGCATATAGTTTAAAGTGCCTTACCCTTACAATTCATTCACATTTCATTCATAACCAGCATATACTCATCTATAAGTGTTAGAAAGACGTGTGTATTTCCATTTTACATAAAGGATGCAGAGAGGGTAAGCGGTTTGGAGAATGGATGGATAAAGGCTCATCCTGACAGCCAGCTATGATGGCACAGGTATTTCTGACTAAAATAAATTATATATTTTGTTAAACATCTGTTGTTAGACAAATGTGTTGTTATAAGTAGGTCTAAAATTCTACATATGGCACAAGTAATTGTATTTTTATAAGAGCAGTCAGTAACTGCAAAGGGACTATTGAAATGGGTTGGTGCTTTGGTATGTGCTTTGGTTTTTATTTATTTTAATTTTTTAACTTCTGCCTTAAAAACAGATGTTTTTTGGTTAAGAATGTAATATGTAGTATAGGTTAGAACGTAACCCTTCATGTAGCCTGTAGCCTATAGTCTACACAGAAACATTCACTATATTTGTTTTCATAGCCTTCCATTTGCACATTGTCTGACCTGAGACACAGTGCTAAGCCAGCTCCATTAACCTATGGTGAGTCTATGTAAAAAAAAACTCAACATTTACCTCACTTTGTAGAAAATATATAGAAGATATATATTGTATATCGCTATTCAGCCTAAAAATACAGAGAGATTTTAGATGCCATGCTGTATTATGAATGTAGTCATTGCTAAAGTTGCTGAATGTGCATATACAGTATATATGTGTGTGTGTGTGTGTGTGTACTCCAGGTTTGCCAGAATTGTCTCACCTGCAGGTTCAACACATGATTTCTGAAAAAGCTTGTGGTATAATCTGTAGTGAAATATAATAAAAATGATTCAATATTCATATATAATATTTATAAAAAAATATTGCATATATTGTCTTCTTAAGCTTAATTCAGTTTGTCAAATTATACAATTCTTAAGAGACATCACAATATTTAGGATTAAATATATTAAACTATTATTATATTATTATTATAACAAAAGCAAAAAAGGCCTCTAACACTAGCTTGCTCTATTCTTTTTCTATTCTATCTGTTTTCTTCTTATTTATTATATAATTAAAATAAAACCTTGCTACGTGTACTGCGTTAAGCTAACTGAGACTTGTTATAGCACTTGCGTATCATTGCTCTTTTGTTGATTTTGATTGCTTCCATTGTCCTCATTTGTGTAAGTCACTTTGGATAAAAGTGTCTGCTAAATCAGTGTTTCCCAACCTTTTTTTAGTCGCGGCACCCTTTGGAAATTTTAACAAATTTGTGGCACCCTACAAAATTAATTTTGTCACAATATTTGAATTTCTAACTTCAATATGATACTTTGAAAAGTGTAGATATTCGGTACAGCAGGGAAGAACTGCAGAATATGCTGTCATACAGATATTTTTAATATTATAAAAAAAAAATTGTCCATCAATGGTGGCAACTTTAAATGAAGTTCTTAGCAATGCATATAACTAATCAATTGATCTATTTACGGTAGGAAATTTACAAAATATCTTCATGGAACATGATCTTTACTTAATATCCTAATGATTTTTGGCATAAAAGAAAAATCTATAATTTTGACCCATACAATGTATTTTTGGCTATTGCTACAAATATACCCCAGCGACTTAAGACTGGTTTTGTGCTCCAGGGTCACATATATAAAATATTTTGTTACTTTATAGTTCACCTCTTAACATTTATAAAATCATTAAAAAAAATGTGTAAAACTTTTTCCACAATTACAAAGAGTTTTAAGAACTTGAAACTAGATTTGGAACTAGATTTGTACTTTTTTGTTATTGACTCATAAACAGCCTCACTACATTAACATTACACATTTTAAATACAGATTTTACTATTTTACTGAAAGACTGGCCTGTAGCAGAACTGAAGGTCTGGGCAAATGGATCGATCTGCAATAGCATAAGTGTAGTTATCGCCTTCCTCTTCCTGCAGGCTGTATTTAATATTCTTGAGTGCAGATGAAGGAGAGTGACCGCTTTTGTAGAGCTGTTGTAGCTTTTCAATGGTGTCATTCGACACATCTCTCCACCTCATGGCCTCAGCTGTGTTCAGTCTATGATTATGTTCATTCCTCAAGTTCACATGAAGGAAATAGCCCTCTTCAAGGTGTAGGTCTCCTGATCTGTGGAAGGACAGATGAAGTATTATGTTTTAATGCAGAGTTTCAAAATAGATTGCATGATTTTCTGCTAATTAAATTTATTGTAACCAAAAGTTTGGGTGTTCAAATTTCTGTTGAATTGTATTGTGTTTCTGGTCTCACCTGGACTTTCTTTCATTCATAAATCTCTTGAGAATCAGAAACATGGTGGCAGGGCAGTTGGTATTTTTGGTCTTCTTGGATGATGAACTGTATGTTTTGTGCTGGCATCTCAGATCCACCTGTGGAATATACACAAACTCTCAAATTTATACTGAACATTAAATCTTTTTTTTTTTTTTTCCCCAAAACATCTTTACTATTAATCCTGTAACTATAATTACATTATCGTTAATCGTCATTAAAGGGGTCCTATTATGCTCTTTTACAAAGTCTTGATTTTGTTTTGGGGGTGTACTAGAACAGGCTCTCATACTAATGAATGAATGAATGATGCATTTATGTGGACTTTGAGCTTTGTAGATCTTTTTTATGCTCAAACAGCAACATTACAGACTAACTAAAGTTGAAAAAGTGAAAAAGCATAATAGCACCCATTTAAATTTCTTTATTACAATAACTGTCACCAAAGCTTTACATTAACAGACACCCTGCTTAGCCAAGGTCACCTGATGATTTAACAAAGAAAGTAAATTTAGAGAATGTTATTACACTTATGAATTACACACAATAGGAACAGGGATGTCTATTATGAAAGGTAACCAGGCTCAGTTTTGAAATCATGTTGCCTTTAAAGTGTACATAAAAGTGTAATTAAAGTGTACATAAATACTCTGTATTTGTTGTAGCGTCCAGAGTCAGGGTATGTCCTGGATTTCCTCCATGTTAAAGCTGAGGACTTCTGGAAGTCCTCCAACCACTTCTGGACCTGCTCCTCTGTAGTCATCTGCAACTTAAGAGCCGCTCTGAAGTTTTCAACATCCCCCGACATTTCCAGCAGTTCATGATGACAAAGTAGATGACTGTAGCCGGGTGGCAAGATTTTCTGCAATGAAAAATGTCAGTTAATAAAACACACACACAATCTCACAAGAACATGTCCAAGTCACATTTCACCCCAAATTCTAAAGATTTTATTTCTCTGTCACTTTCAATTTGATTTGCATTGTGAAACAAATAAGCACATTTCCTCCCCAAACAATTTAATTACTGTAATGCATCCAGATGCTTTAATTTTTTTTTGTGTAATTCTCATTGTTTGTAATGATGATTTGCATTTAATTTTCATTACTGTAACAGTGTGTTTTTTTTTTTTTAGATATTGCAGTTTAGTTTTAAACGCAGTACAACAAATGCTACAGTA
Organism: Sinocyclocheilus rhinocerous; assembly: GCF_001515625.1. NCBI lineage: Eukaryota > Metazoa > Chordata > Actinopteri > Cypriniformes > Cyprinidae > Sinocyclocheilus > Sinocyclocheilus rhinocerous. Next base: position 151,427 of record NW_015662191.1, on the reverse strand, counting down.
CCAAGGATACAACATTGTGGCATTATTCAATTTGAGAGAAAATATTCTTAGCTCTCATGCAAATATTTTCACATTGAAAACAATGGCTAATATTTTTCCCCCTGAAACAAACAAATAAAAAAGTCTAGTCAGGCTAGCTTTAGTAACTATTGTGTTTTGCAGCAAGAATTATTGCACTATATAATTAATCTCATTTGACTATAGTAGCAGTGGTGATTGGTTCTGAATGTGTTTAGACAATTTGCGTTTATGTTTTTTAACCTATTTTATAGACAATACAATTACATTGAGGAGCCACATGGAGCCAAAGGTAATGACTAACTTACGGTTATTATACATACATTGGTATAACTATGTTATAACTATGATATAGATTCATACTGGTTAGCAAGACTTTTATTAAAGCCTTACTTTAATAGGCTACCGAGCCGTACAATGTTAATGTAATTTGTTAACGCAAGAGGTAAATATTATAAATGAATCATGTCAGCTGTGCTAACATTAGCCAACTAGCTCACACAAACTCAGGTCGCTCTTTAATGGTGAAAATAGCTGCTGCTAATAATATAAATTACAACACACCTCCACATGATCCGTGTCCTCTGCTGCTTTATCCTCTCCAACACAATGCTGACACTTTAATAGTGTCATTTTGAGCAGCTGAGAACAGCCGGAGAGCTAAACTTCTCGATCGTGTCTAAAAGGTAACCGTCCTACGCAAAACTCTCGCGAGAATTACAGGGACTTATTTGGAGACCACCGCGCGCGTTCTCTCTATCAAAAGGCTTTACTTTGCCAAAGCATGGGTAACATTAAATTACAGACATGCCCATTTTCGCTCATATAAAAACAATTGATAAAATTACAGATTATTTATTTATGTGTTTGGTTTATTTATTTATTTTATTGTTGTTTTTCATTGTTGATATTGACCAATTTATGTTTACGTCGTTTTGGGTCAGATAACATTCTAATTTATTTTGTTGAGCTGTTGCTTCTATCCAGTGTATTATTTCTGTATTTTAATCATTTGATTTGATTGTGGTTCGTTTAACTAGATTCTGATTGGCATGTCAATTTTTATATTTTTTTAATAGTGTAAAAAGCGCGTTGTGCTTTGTCTCAGGTCGTTGACACCTTTGTTGCTGATTTTTACACCAATGTATGTGTTCTGTGTACGTCGCTCGCGAGCTACCAGCTACTTGACATATCGGCCGTGAGGTTATTTTAATGATCCCTTTAGGTATTTTAATTATCATTAAACCTGTATTTGATTATCGCGATTTGAAAAACTCACAGTAAATACAGTTCAGCTTTAAAGGGTCATGAAACCTCTGCTAAAATCTCAGAAAAAGTAGTCTGGGGTTTCATGACCCTTTAATTTAAGTTATTAAAGGGGTCATATGATGCGATTTCAAGAAGATCTGTAAAGTTGCAAAGACTAAAGTCTCAAATCCAAAGAGATATTCTTTATAAAAATTAAGATTCAACCACGCCTACCTAAAGCGGCTCGTTCTAACACGCCCCCACATGTCTATGTCACGATGTGGGAAGATTTGCATAACGCCGCCCAATTGTTCACGCAAAGAAAGAAGGCGTAACTTTTATTCTCGCTCTAGTATTGTTGTTAAAGGTGCTGTGTTTCGTTGTGAAAGCGAAAATACTTTGTTTGGCCTTCCAAAAGAGGACGATATCCGCTTCGTCATGCCTGGAGCTGATACGTGCTGGTCACTGAGGAAATACATCAACTTTGCGCTGTGGATTGCCAGATCGGCTTTCACTGTGGACAAGCGGAGTCCAGCCCGGGGTCGTGACATGTGGTTGCCGCAAGCCCTCCGGACGCTCCTTCGTCGAATCCGC
>NW_015662191.1:125924-149407 GCF_001515625.1 Sinocyclocheilus rhinocerous | reverse complement strand
GATGAGCTTTGTAAAAATCGACATGTTTCAGAAAGCCGGGGCATAGAGGAGCGTACAGTATGTACAGTATGTGGAAAATAATGTGTTTTTTGAACCTTAAACCACATAAACACATTTCATTACACCAAATACACAAAATAATGTTCTTTTTAGCAACATCATATGACCCCTTTAAGAGTCTCACGCAGGCGCAACACGCAGAGTAGTCTCGTTTTGTGTGAAAACATGAGGGTAATTATATGAAAGAATATATGATTTCATTATTTGTGTGAATGCATAGGAAACCGACTGTCTTCAGAAAAGTTTCGATGGCATTTGCTTTCTATCTCCCCTCCGTGTAATGCGTAATAAACATAATAAACATAATAAAGCAGTGTTTAGAAGCCCAGCTTTGGTTACAGAGGTTACCGTGGAAACAGCTCTATTCTGCTGTTCATAAGCGCCACCTGCTGTCAAACTGTGGATTTACAAATTCATTCAGTCTGCCATATTTTTGTTCAGACCCATGCGAAATCAGACCAAATTTTTGTTGTAAATCTTGTCGACGGAAAATAGGCTACCTTGTTATCAGAAGTGTTGAGATTTTTAGAAAGCACATTAGCTTTAACTGTTTATGGAGCAAATAAAATTAAATGTATCATTCTGACTCATCCTTATATATATATATACAGTAAGTATTGTATAACACTCAGCCTCTTTCATTTTTTTTTTAAAGTAGCTCCCGAATGAACTAAGGTTGGAGACCCCTGGTCTATGGGGCATGCTTTTACTGTGAAGTTATGATATTGGTCTTGCCAGCTATATCTCTCTCTTTTTCGTATTTTAGTCTTTTTGCAGTTAACTGACAGAGCCAGATCATAAACAGAAGGCATTTGCTTTAAGTGTCTAATAGAGTAAGACTGGGTGCTGCAGACTATTTAAGAGCCCTTGCTAGTTCATTGATTTATATATTGAATAAAGTGTAGGGTATTATATGTGGATGTTTTTGGTCCAGTAATTAAAACCTCTTTTCATTTTTTCCTTTCTGAATTTTGTGGTAGGATAGGAAGTGCCTCATACACAAATGGAAATATTGCCCCTGCAATCTTCATGAAATAATGTTTAAACCTCCTTCCGAATTAATCAGAAATGGCTGATCCGTCCAGCACTGAGAAAAGTAACAAGTACCATGTGACTATGCGGTCCATGTGCCGTCTGGACAATAATTTCACACCTGAATATTGTCAATAATAATAAACCTCTCTAGGATATTTATTATAGGACATTTATAATTTAGACACATCGTACCTCACCAATTCAACATTCGGGCCGGTAAGCCCCTCTTCTTTAAATGTTATGGTTCAAACACTAACTAAGCGTACTGGCTTGCTATCTTATCGTATTTCTATGCCATTACCGGTGTTATGCGCAATTTTAGTACGTATTTCTCGTATGTGAATTGGAATTTACGCCATGTTTCTTTCCGGCTTGAAACGCTTCCGTCTGAGCGAATGATTGGTTAAACTCTACAGTCAAGTGATTGTCTATTGGTGGAGGAGACGTCACTCATATCTTGTGCCTGCCCTCTGTGTTTGCAGTGTACGAGTGCATTAGTACATCTAGTGGAAAACCCTTTACACAAGTAAATATTGCATTTTTAATTACTGCTTTTCAAACATGTAATCCATTTAAATGTTCTGTTTGATATGACGTAAGCAGTTCACAGTCACTTGCTAAATTGATAGTTGTAGGTAGCACCTTTGGCTAACTAACTAACTAACCTAATTTATATGTCGATTCCATCCGCTATACGTGCTGTTATTGTGTTCTTCTATTATTCTGACGAATAACTCTGATCTACATGCTTTTCTCTTATTTTTATCAGAGGCAGGAGCTGTTGAGCATTCTTTAATAATGATAAAATTGCGTGGTATACAGCTGGGGTTAAAATATCTGAGCTGTGAGCTGTAAGAAGATTGTAGATTGAATCCTAGATCAAACACTTAACTTGGAAGTCTGGATCACTAATAATTGTAAGCTACTTCATTTGTATATGTATCTATTTAATGTGAATGTGAATGTTGCGGTGTAGTAGTGAAGATCTGAGCTAATAACTTTTACTGCAACGTTAGCCATTAGCATGAATGATCTTTGTTACGGTGTGAGCAGTTTGCTGACTCTGTCCAATAATGACCGTGTGTAATTTCATGAATTGACACTTATTTAACGGTTTGGGGGAACAGTGTCATTCAGATAGATGGAGGTGGGTCTTTAGATGCTTGGTGACAGTACTGTACATATTCTGTATATTCTGGCGTCAGCACCTTTACATGTAAAATGGCATTATCATCACCATTAAGTAATGCATACAGAATAACAGAATACTCCCACTTCACTATTTTTTGATGGTCTGTTCTACTTTTAATGGCGTTATGGCATTGCCTGATGAAATGTGCATTGTGCATATGTATTTTTCATAAAGGGATACTTAATGTAAAACAGTTTCTTAATTTCTGAAGTGTCGCCTCAAACAGCACTGCTTAGTAAAATATATTTATTGTAGTCTGGACATTAAGATCTATCATTTTTTTGCATTCCCTTAACACAGTTGTTTCTCATATTGGCAGGGTGTTTGAATTGCAGGCAGATCTACAGGCAGCTGCGTCCCAGCCGCCAGCATGTCTGGCACTGCCACAGTCCTGCAGCAGTTTGTGAGTGGCCTTAAGAGTCGAAATGAAGACACACGTGCCAAAGCTGCCAAAGACCTCCAGCATTATGTCACCACAGAACTAAGAGAGGTAAACTGTGCTACTTTGATCTTTGATCCAAGTATTTACATTTACATTAAGCTTCATCAGGAGAGTCAAAAGCATAACTTTGACAGAGTAATTTCTTGTTACCACACTTGTGTTACCACAGACAATCAAGTTATTTGTCCTGCAGTGTGTTTAAACAAACAAGAAAGGAAACATGTTTACAGTAAAAACACTAAAATAATGGAAGTGTAACTGCATGACCACACACCTTTGTGGATGTACTGCAAGCACTGCGAACAGGAATACTGCCTGAAGTTAATCAATTTAGTACTGTTAGGAGTATTATTCTGCTAGCCTGGTCCAACGATTCAGATTTTTACTTGCCCTGCCAAAATTTTTTACAAGCCCCACTGCAAGCAAAGAAAGAAAGAAAAAGAAAAAATAGTTGTTTTGGTTGGTTTTGACCCCTGTACACTCTTAAAAATAAAGGTGCTTAAAAGGTTCTTCACAAAGAACCATTCAGTCAAAGGTTCTTTAAAGAACCATCTATTTCTTACCTTTTTATAATCTGAAGAACCTTCTTTCGCCACAAAGAACCTTTTGTGAAACAGAAAGGTTCTTCAGATGTTAAAGGTTCTTAATGGAACCATTTAGACAAAAAAACGTTCTATGGCATCGTGAAGCACCTTTATTTTTAAGAGTGTAACCTTGTATTCTGATGTAGAGGTTATGACACCAACATTTTAGATACCAGTGAAATTTCATAATCCCAATTTCAGTGCCACAGCAAAACATGACAACAGCCTAACTATATAAAGTTCAAACCTTATTAAAGACAAAAAGTCATTAATAAACAAATAAAACATTTGACAAAAAATAGCACAAATGAATAGGAACAAACAAAGATACAAATAAAATAAACAGTGCTTTTTAGGAAGATCCAACAGTAGTATTCAGGAAAGAAATACTATAGAAATTCATCAATGTACTTATTATCAAATGTTAAATAAAACTGCATCGACTTCACTGTATATATTATGTATATATTAAATGACTAAATGTAAATATATTAAATATAGATTAGTTACATTAAATCTACAACATTTATTTAGTCAAGAACAGTGAGTGATTTTCGTTTCGTTAGTTTGTAATGACAGATAACAGCAGGCATATTAGGCTTCTGTCACTTAAAGAGCTAATGCACAGATCTAAAATATTGACACAGATGGTTTCAGTGATCTGATCACAAAATGTTTTAGATCCTGTTTTCATCTGCATTTAGTGCTGACCGCTTGTAATTCGATCATCAAAAACATTATAAATACAGGGAGATGCAGAATATGTATTTGCAAGTCCGCAATCAGTCCAGCTTTACACTGCTTGTAGTAGCACCTATGTGACATCAGTCTTTAAATTATCTACATTTGTGGCCTAGTAAATAACAACACGTGATCATTTGTAATTGATTAGTTGTAATTGATTAATTGAGCATATAATTTGCAGTGTTTAACTGAATTTTTGAAATCACTTGACAACATTACATTAAAGTACACTTAAATATAAATTATTGGGAAGAGTCATGTGTAGTGTGCATTGTTTTTGCTTCTGACTCAAGCTGAGCCAAGATGAAGCCACCACTTTCTATGATGAGCTGAACCACCACATATTCGAGTTGGTTTCCAGCTCAGATGTGAATGAGAAAAAAGGCGGTATCCTTGCCATAGGTGAGTATGAACCCAATGGCAAACGCTGTCTACTTTATTTTGTTATTTTTAATGAAGTATTGGAATATGTAAAGTAATGTGGCCTATTTTGCCAGATCTACCTATAATTTAGTTTTTAATTCCATTGAAAGTGACATGTCACCGTTGCATTGCTTGGTTTGAAGTGTTTTGTCAGTTATTGTGTTATGGCTGTTTCTCCAGTGAGCTTGATTGGTGTGGAAGGGGGAAATGCCACCCGTATCAGCCGTTTTGCCAACTACCTGCGCAACCTGCTTCCCTCCAGCGACTCAGTGGTCATGGAGATGGCCTCTAAGGCCATGGGTCACCTGTCCATGGCGGGAGACACCTTCACTGCGGAGTATGTGGAGTTTGAGGTGAAGAGAGCTCTAGAATGGCTGGGAGCAGACAGGAATGAGGGCAGACGGCATGCAGCGGTGCGTAGAAATACTTAACTGCATATTATATTGTCATGGTGAATTACAAGCAAACTGTTCGAATAGTAAAAATATTTTTTTTTCCAAAAATGAAACTTTTGTCACCATTTACTCACAGGTTTGTTCCAACATTTCTTTCTTCTGTCGAACACAAAAGAAAATATTTTGAAGAATGTTGGTAACCAAACAGTGGCTGGTAGCCATCAAATTCCATAGTATTTTTTCCCTACTGTGGAAGTCAATGGCTACCATCAACTGGTTACCAACATTCTTCAAAATGGCTTCTATTGTGTAACAGAAGAAAGAAAATCATACAGGTTTGTAACAACTTAAGGATGAGTAAATCATGACAGAATTTTCATTTTTGGGTCAGCTATCCCTTTATATGTTGTGCCGCTTATATGTTGTGATATACAGCGGGTAAAATAAGTATTGAACACGTCACCATTTCTCTCAGTAAATATATTTCTAAAGGTGCTTTTGACTTGAAATTTTCACCAGATGTCGGTAACAACCCAAGTAATCCATACATACAAAGAAAACAAAACAAATAAGTTCAGAAATTAAGTTCTGTGTAATAAAATGGAATGACCCAGGGAAAAAGTATTGAACACATGAAGAAAGGGAGGTGCAAAAAGGAATGGAAAGCCAAGACACCAGCAGAAATCTATCAGTAATTAGAAGGCAATCCTGCCCTAAATTAATATTAGCTGGTTTAGTCCCAACTGATGGCCTATAAAAAGGTGTCTCATGACCAACGTGTCACACAAGAAACATTTCATGATGGGTAAAAGGTTTTGATGTAAACAAGATCTTCTCCGCATTGATGTTCTCTTTTCCCGTTATATTTACGTAGCAACAACTCAGCAGCGCCGCATCTAGTGGCTTCAACCGGATAGGCTAAGAAAAACATTAAAATGCAACGACACTTACATCGTCATCGCATCTCATGCGCCACTGATAAGGCTGCCTCCTTAACGCACACCTAAAATTGTGGATTTTTATTTTAAATTCAACGAATATTTTAAATTCTAATTTTTTTTTGACAGCCCTACCTTATATTAGACTCTCTTACACTTGACTGTTTGTTACTGGTGGCTATTAGCTTCCTTAACAGTACTTCAGTGTGTTGTCTCTTTGCTCTTTTCTGTCTAATGTCAACTGAACCCCCTTTCCACTGTGTTTTTGTTTCAGGTGCTGGTTTTGCGAGAGCTCGCTGTTAGCGCACCCACATTCTTCTTCCAGCAGGTGCAGCCGTTTTTTGATAACATTTTCTATGCTGTGTGGGACTCCAAACAGGCGATCCGTGAGGGAGCAGTATCTGCACTCAGAGCCTGTCTGATCCTCACCACCCAGAGAGAGACCAAAGAGATGCAGAAACCACAGTGGTACAAGGTCAGAATTAAAACACCTTTAAATGTTTTTAAATATGTGCGTGTGTGTGTTATATGGGTATGGGCGCTCACACATTCCATGTATTTTGTTGTCATAAACAGCAAACATTTGAGGAAGCCGAGAAGGGTTTTGATGAGACTCTGGCTAAAGAGAAAGGCATGAATAAGGATGACCGTGTCCATGGAGCTCTACTGATTCTCAATGAACTGGTGCGAATAAGCAGTATGGAGGGAGAGGTAAGAGACTGCTCATGCTACTGGCAGCAGGACACATGTTTTGTGAGGTTTTGCTTGTTCTTTCTTTGTTCATTCTTTCATAGTTTTGATCAGTGCCGGCCCCCGTCCAACAGATGGTACAAGCGGTCACCTAGAGCTCCGCCTTAAGGGGAGGGCCCTGCGGCAGCGAGGTTGTCAATTTAATTTTCAACAGATCGGTGTTTGACATTCAAGGTACCGCAAGAGCTATGGAGAGCAGACAGTTCTGCATGCTTTCACATCGCTCTCGCGGTAGCTACTTTAATGTCCTAAACCAATCGGCGCGCAACTTCAAGCCGCACACACCTCTGACTGCATAACCAGGGCTGTGTACAGTGCGCCATGTGTGTCGAACATATGAAGAAATCAGTCTGTACGATTACAATTTACCTCAATAGAACGCATGCATGGGTTTTGCATGGGTTTGAGCCTGTTTACAAACCTGTTGTCTAACAAAGAGAACATTTAATGTCATGTTTTTGCTCATTTCATAACATAAGTCAAGTGTTTGAAACTTTGAAAGTGTTTGAAACATCACAGAATGAGGGAAAAAAACATTATTTTATATAGTATTCTATACAGTGATAAAGGCTGTTGATTATCATTGCATTATATATATAGTTTATTCATATACAAATACCAGAGATGGCTTGAAGAACAGAGATAAACCATTTAGTCGCAATCGTACAGGTATGTCTAAATTTTTCATCAGTTAAAACGTCTCTATCTGCTTTTTATTCAGCTAGGCGATAGCGTATGCCTTTGTCAATGTTAGGAATTTCCTGGAACGTCATATGATTTATGGCTTCTTTGAGTTATGGATTTTGCACTTATGGATTTACTGTGTGAGGGCGCCCTCCGGCTACCAGTATGCATGAAACATTATATTACATGTGTGCACTCACTAATGCTCGCAACACCTTATTTTGGGTAAAAATAGGAATAATAATACTTCTCTCTAAGTTTTTCTCCAGTGTAGAGGAGTTTTTTTCTCTCTCTCAGTGAATGCATAAGATGTCCTGACAAAAAAATTAAGAATTGTTTATTGCCAAAGATTTGTAATCATAATTTACTTTATAATAAATCCTTAGACCTCTAAACATTTATAGGCCTCCTACATGTTAACAGGTCATGCTGCAGTTTTCTGTAAAATATATTGATAATAATCATTATCAATAATTATTGTTTTGTTTAATGTTTTTATTTAGTTATAACAATAATCAGAATTAGTCATATTGATATATAAAAACAACATTTTTGGCCAAATTGTGCAGCCCTAAAAACAGGCACAACAAACTCTGTGTTCTTTATAATTTTCGATAAATAAAGAAAAAGAAAACCTTTCTTGTTACAGTTCATATTTTGTTGTCACGGTTCAGATTTTGGAATTCACTTAATATTGCCTCTCAGAATAATCTCTCGTAACGTCATAAAGTCTTGTTACACATTGATTCTATTTTTAATTTATTTGAAATGAAAGAATGATAGAGAGATTAAAGTAAAGTTGTGGTAGAAATGCAGTCCAAACGGTATCTTTCCAGAACCAAAAAAAAAAGGATATTTTGACTGCTGTATACATAATATTTATTGCTGTAGTATTAGTACTTGTTTTATAAATGCAATGATGCCCATGATCACAGACAGACTTGTCATATGAGGGAAAATTGAGCCACATTTAGTATTACGTTAAATAATTACAGATCCGGATCCGAATGTCTAATGCAATAAAGTTCTGTTCTCTTCGTCAAATTTCTATGAAAGTTTTTACACTAGTGGGGCCCATTTTCATTATCTTGCCTAGGGCCCCACAACCCTACAGGCCGGCACTGGTTTTGTTTTTTTGTTATTTGCTATTTTTGCTAGTTATTTTATAATTCATTTGTTTGATGTTTTATTTTTTTAGCCTGTTTATTTATTTATTCTTTTGTTTGTCTTTTCAGTTGTTTGTTTGCATTGTTTATTTTTATTACTTTCATTTTGTTTGATCTTTCAATCAAATATGACCTCACTCATTGCTTCAATGTGTTTATTCATTGTTTGATGCATTTTTTATTGGTTCTTTGATCCCTGCAGCGTATGAGAGAGGAAATGGAGGAGATTACACAGCAGCAGATGGTTCATGATAAGTATTGTAAGGAGCTGATGGGTTTCAGCACTAAACCTCGCCACATCACGCCCTTCACCAGCTTTCAGTCAGTGCAGCCACAGCAGTCCAATGCTCTGCTGGGGCTGCTGGGATATAGCACACCACAGGGCTTCCTAAGTTTTGGAGCTGCACCTGTTCCCTCCAAAAGCACGCTGGTGGAGAGCCGGTACTGCAGAGAACTGATGGAGGAGTGTTTTGACCAGGTGATCAGTGATCGCATTTACTACTGAAGAGGAAATAACTGTCTGTAGCTAGCTGGTCTCATAATAAGTGGTCCCAGTAGTGAAGTTTTGGAAGAAATTGTAGTATGCTTTTTTCCCCTCCTTTCGTTCTGTTTAGTCAGTGAATTTAGCGTGCGTTTCATGTCCATTAATGATAATTATTCTTCGAACAGTTCACTTCAGAAAAATAATATTTTATCCATTAAGGGAAAGCATAAGTATAATCGGACACAATTATTTGAATTAAGAAAATATTTTTCCTAGGTTTACAAAGGTTCTGTCCACTGTTACTAACTAAACAGCCTCCTGCAACAAAAAAACAAATTATGATTTATCACAATGCCATGTGAACAGTATTGTATAATTTTATTTTTGTCTGTAGTAGACATGTTAAACTCATTAGTGTACACCTCTCAAGCCTTTCTGCCAAAATTGCAATTAATTATTAAGGCTTATTTATGATAAATCTTTAGTGACCGTGCTGAGAAGATCACGTGAATATCTATAATGGTCCAACGTTTCCAAACCCTTAAGAGTGATTGTCCAGTTAACTTAGGATTTTTCAACATTGTTTTGATTTGTCAGATTTTACTTTATATATTTTTCAGGAATTAACCATATTGTCTAAATAACGTCTCTCTATAGTGTATCAGATTGAAGAGTTTGTTATAACTTTAGACATTTCTTGAAACTGTGCAACTGTGATCAGGGGAAGTTGACATTTCCCACAGCATCAAAGGATCTAATGTATTTTGTTGCTTTTGCAGGTGTGCCGTTGGGTGCTGAAATACAGGACCAGTAAGAATCCGCTCATTCAGATGACTATCCTAAACCTACTGCCCCGACTTGCTGCCTTCCAGCCTCACATTTTCACTGGTACACTTGCGATTACATCCCAGCCTTACTTCCAAAGCTGATGTTTGACTATTTCAATTATTATATATGTTTCCAGTTCAGTGACATTCAGATATTTTTAATTATTGCTGAAGTTTTCAAATACATTGTGGGCCGACTATGCATATTAGCCTTTTTTTTTTTTTTTGCTTCACTTTTTGCTGTATTGATTGGCTATATATTAAAGATTTTTCTTCTGCCCTCAGATCAGTATTTACAGGACACTATGGGGCACCTGCTGAGCTGCCTGAAGAAAGAGAAGGAGCGGATGGCAGCATTTCAAGCGTTGGGGCTGCTGGTGGTTGCTGTGAGGGCCGAAATTCAGCCCTACCTCAGCAAGATCCTGGAGATCATCAAAGCTGCACTGCCACCTAAAGACTTTGCACACAAGTAAGGACCTGCAACCATTCAAATCTAAACTTAGTTAGCGCACAGCTCAAATACATACTAGAGGCCTGCAAAAATGTAAGCTGTAAGCCACTAGAGGGAAGTGTTTTATTTTTACCACGGTTAAGCTGGTGACCCATACAGTTTAAGCAATTTATTGATTGTTTAAAAACTACTGAAACAGTATGAACAATGTTCAGTAAATTATTATTATTTTTAATTCCTACAATTAAGGTTCCCATAAAAATTGGTTCTCAAACTTTACTTTTTTGTGTTGAAGTATTTTCATTTGATGGCTTGACAAAAGTAATGAAGCCACTTTCAAAATGATCAAATACAGTTGTTTGTACATGATCAAGAGATTCCGACACTATGATTTATTATTTAATATTTATTTATTATAGTAGGCTTTAGACTGTATTTATAATTTAGAGTGTGGTGGAAGTTCTAATCTTGCATTTCCTGGCAAAGTAAGTCTGTACATTTTAACATGTATAAAATCAGATGATTTTGTCAACTCTTAGTAATAAGACAAATTGTTTGCTTTGCCTGTCAGCTTTTTGTCAGTGCCAAGTCACATGATCAAAGAGTAATATCAAATTTAGCTTATATGTGTTATGACTTTAAATGTGGCTCATCCAATCAGATTTTAAAACTATCCAAGTGTTGCTACTGTTTCACTACTAATGAAACCTTAAGAATGTTATGTATTTGATTTTCTTCTCTTTTTTTGCCCTCTGTCTCATGTTTTGTAATCTTTTAGGAGGCAGAAGACCATGCAGGTGGATGCTACTGTGTTCACTTGTATTAGTATGCTCTCCAGAGCTATGGGGCCTAGCATTCAACAGGATGTCAAAGAACTTCTCGAGCCCATGTTAGCTGTTGGTCTCAGGTACAGTAGGGGCTAGTGCTTTATTCTCAGTTTCACCTTCACTGGGCTGTAGTTTCTTGAGATGCAAACTCATAGATACAAATACAATATACACGATAATGAGATAATTAGTAAACATAGAGTGAGATAATTAATAAACATGAGGCACAATAAAAACAGATATATAGGCACAATATATATTTGTTTTCAAAACTAATTTGAAACAGTTAAGCATAAGCATAACCTTTAAACAAAAGGTTTTTTTAAGAGAAACATAAATGCAGTCGATTGTGCACAAACCTTTCACTAGCATTGTACATGCCAGAAGATTCGGGCATGATTTCCTGTGTAATCTTCTTTCTCTGTTCTTCCCAGTCCTGCTCTGACTGCAGTGCTATACGACCTGAGCAGGCAGATCCCACAGCTGAAGAAGGACATTCAGGATGGGCTGCTAAAAATGCTTTCTCTTGTGCTCATGCACAAGCCTCTGCGTCACCCCGGTATGCCCAAGGGCCTGGCGTACCAGCTGGCATCCCCCAGCCTGACTAATATCCCTGAGGCTAGTGACGTGGGCAGCATCACTTTGGCACTGCGTACTCTTGGCAGCTTTGAATTTGAAGGTACAGGTTTTTTTTTTTTTCTTCTCGGCTATAATGAAACACAATGAGCTTGCGATGAATGAATACTCCATGCTTAACATCAAATCAAATCAAATCAAATCAAATTTTATTTATATTGCACAAATAAAAACAACAGTAGTTGACCATTGTGCTGTACAAAAAGACAAAGGATAAATATCTAAAAAAGAGACAGAAATAATAAAAAGATCGCAAAGCAATGATGAAGGATTTACATCAAAAACCCAGAAAATTAAACTTTAAAAATCAAAGACAGTTGTAAGCCTGAGAGCAAAGGTAAGTTTTTAACTTAAACTTTTAAATTCAGACTCTGTGGAAATTAGTCTTATAGATAAAGGGAGACTATTCATTCCACAATTTGGACCAGCAATTGAAAAAGCTTGGTCACCCCTCGACTTAGATCTCGGAACCATTAGCAATCTTTGTTGAGATGACCTTCATAATCTAGCAGAGTTGTTTATACAACATATTTTGGAGCAAATCCATTCAGAGCTTTAAAAACAAAAAACAGAATTTTGAAATCAATTCTGTAACAAATCGGCAGCCAGTGCAAAGACTGTAATACTGGGGAAATATTATCATATTTCTGTCAAAGTCTGGCGGCTGCATTTTGAACCATCTGAAGACGACTAATATTGGATTGACTCATTCCAATATAAAGAGAATTACAATAGTCAAGTCTAGATGAAATGAATGCATGACGCACTCTCTCAAACTCTGCAAATGTTAAGAAACTCTTAGCTTTAGACAGTAATTTTAATTGGAAAAAACTAGATTGAAATACAGCATTTATCTGCCTATCAAATTTGAGGGCAGAATCAAAAATAACACCCAGGTTTTTCACAGAGGGTTTTACATGGGGAACCAAATCTCCCAGGTCACCATCCAAAGCACCTGGCACACCTGTGGGCCCAAACACAATAACCTCAGTAACATACATGTTAATGATCAGCTGTTGTGCTCAATGCTGCAAAAGCAAATAGTAAACAAGTAGCCTTGCTTTGATCCTTGTCATAGAGCGCTTACACGAATATACACAGGACTATTTGACAGCTGTTATATTCAAGAGATAAAAAGGGGAGTGAAATTTGCTTTGTCTTTTTATGCTAAACTTAAAATTATCATGATATTCCCTAAATTATTGCAATAATATTGCTATTCGATGCATTACCCGGCCCTACCCAGAACACCTTAACAAGTGCACAGCAATGCTCTGCAATGACTTTTGTATAGGCTAGCATTACTTACATTTTCTTCAGAAAATATTTTTTTCATTACTGTTCGGTTCATTTTCAGGTCACTCATTGACCCAGTTTGTGCGCCACTGTGCTGACTACTTCCTGAACAGTGAGCACAAGGAGATCCGCATGGAGGCAGCGCGCACCTGCTCGCGTCTGCTCACCCCCTCCATCCACCTGATCAGCGGCCACGGTCACGTGGTCAGTCAGACCGCTGTGCAGGTGGTGGCTGACGTTCTCAGCAAGTTACTGGTGGTTGGCATCACTGACCCAGGTGAGAGAGACAGCTGCTTAAATCCATGGTAGCTTATAGATTATGTACAGTATATGCACATTTCTCTAAGTTTATGCTCATAAAATTGGTCTATAAGTTGAATTAAATTAAATGAAGGCATGCAAATATCTGTATACCCTTCAATAAATTCAACAAACATTGAGAACCTTTTTACTTAAATTAGTTGTTGTCTAACATAACTAGTTGTACTAGTTTTACTGCTCAGTAGCTTGCAAAATAGTCTTAAAAACCATTCAGTATCACCCACGCTTACTTCTTTCAATTGATTGTACAAGTTCACGAATCACTACAAATTGCCACATCTATATGAATGACCTTGAGTCATGTTTGATGCGTCTCACTGTATGAGATTAAGTTCTCATATCTTTTGCCAGCTCTTAGACACTTGCATGCCATTTTCTTGCTCTTCTCTAAGAAAACATCACTCTTCACAAAATGAAAGCCTGATTATTTCAGGGAGCTTGTTAACTTATAAGTCCATTCTTTTAAAAATTTATTTTTGCTACACTATGTTCACACTTAAAACAATGATTTGGTAATCCTTTTCTTTCTTTCTTTTTTTTTGCAAAGAATTAAGTCTCCCTGACAATTCTTGTCAATGGAAAGTGGAAAGTGGTTTCATTGTTTTAGCATTAAAGGAATAGTTCACCTCAAAAAATAAAAATTCTGTCATCATTTACTCACCCTCATGCTGCTCCAAAACTGTATAAGTTCATAGTATTTTTTTCCCTACTATGGAAGTCAATGGAGGCCAACAACTGTTTGATTACCAGCATTCTTCAAAACATCTTCTTTTGTGTTCATCATAAGAAAAACTTAATACAGTTTTGGAGCAACATGAGGGTGAGTAAATGATGACAGAATTTTTATTTTTGAGGTGAACTATTCCTTTAAGTCTGAGAATTGTTCAAATGACTGTGAAATGCTTTAATTGTCAAGAAATTATTCTTATTCAAATTGTTTTGGTTCACCTGTTGATCATTGGATCATTGGAAATGTTTTATTACGTTTTATTTTGTACATTTCTGGAGGGTGTATTCATTTTTGCAACATAACATTTTATCAGTTTGATAAGAAACTCTTACTTCTTGATTAATATTGACACGCTTTGTTGGTAACTGATCAACCAGACTGTATGGAACATTATATCTTTAAGTTTTGGGTGTACTGATTTATGTATATGTAACTTCCTGTGACTTCTAGACCCTGATATTCGATACTGTGTGCTGGCGTCCCTGGACGAGCGCTTTGATGCCCACCTGGCACAAGCAGAGAACCTCCAAGCTCTATTTGTGGCGCTTAATGATGAAGTGTTTGAGATCCGTGAACTGGCCATCTGCACTATCGGCCGTCTCAGCAGTATGAACCCTGCATTTGTTATGCCCTTTCTGCGCAAGATGCTCATTCAGGTATTTGCTCGTTTTACAGCACTTGGCTATGTTTGAAATAGCATTCCACTACTCATACTCATATGTGACCCTGGAGCACAAAACCAGTCTTAAGTCGCTGGGGTATATTTGTAGCAATAGCCAAAAATACATTGTATGGGTCAAAATGATTGATTTTTCTTTTATGCCAAAAATCATTAGGCTATTAAGTAAAGATCATGTTCCATGAAGATATTTTGTAAATTTCCTACCGTAAATATATCAAAACTTAATTTTTGATTAGTAATATGCATTGCTAAGAACTTCATTTGGACAACTTTAAAGGCAATTTTCTCAATATTTAGATTTTTTTGCACCCTCAGATTCCAGATTTTCAAATAGTTGTATCTCGGCCAAATATTGTCCGATCCTAACAAACCATACATCAATGGAAAGCTTATTTATTCAGCTTTCAGGTGATGCATAAATCTCAATTTTGAAAAATTGACACTTATGACTGGTATTTGAAATATCAGGGCTTCAGACTAACATCTCACATGTGAGACTAAACCACTGATCATAATTTACTGGGTATTGTAAGGAAAATAATGCAGAAGTGGAAGTTTAAGCACCGGCCAAAAGTGTGCTTAGCAATTGTAAATGTCACTGTTTACTACATTAAATCTATAGAAAAAGCTTTCTGTCTTCTTAGTGCATGGTACGGTGTGATTTCTCCTGTTTATTTGGAATTTCCTGGATCTTAAAGCACTGTCTAATAATGGTGTCACTTGGTCATGACTGGCCCACAAGTAAACACACCTGCTCTGTCCATTGGATCGCTCTGATCATTGTGCATTATTCAAACAGATAGTGCTGTTGCATTTTTGCTGTTTGCTTGTGGAGTGTTTATGGTTTAATATTTCTCATATATCAACTAAAATCAAAGAGAGTTGGCCAACTTAGTAGTCTCACTGACAGGAGAAATAATCGCAAAATGCCATTATTTGGTGAACCTCTGGAGTCCTGAGTACATATCTGTTCGCATGAAATACCCAGATGACCTACTACATTTGACAAAGTATACAGTGGAGCAAACTTAGTGCTGAGCACTTTCTGAATACCACAGTGCACACTTCATCGTTACATAGGAAAATATAAGTACGTTTTAAAGGTCGTACTTTATCAACCCCAAACCAACCACATAAATATTACTAAATGAAAAAGGGCACACAGTTACAAGAACCTTCCTGAAGTACCCCCATCCCCCAATACAATAGTGTTAGATAGATAGATAGATAGATAGATAGATAGCAGGGCAAATTACATCAATATTTAAGTTGGAGAGAAAGCTATTGCAGCATTTTTAAACACATCTTGTTGTTTCTTTAGACAGAATATGACCATAGTAAGATACTTATTGAATCCACACAGAAGTAGTAGATGGCTTAGGGAGTTAAAATAGGTATTGAAAAAGGTCAGGTAATGCATTGTGGGCTACAGCATTTCACACATTGTTCTTTTTATGTATATATAGACTTCATACTGTGCACAGTGTACATAAGATGTACACTGCAAAATTGTTAAGAGAAGCTGTAGCCGTTTTTCTCAACCACCAACAGGTGGCAGTCAGTAAATATTTTTCTGCTGAAATGTCTGCTCTTTTGTTTCACTGCAGCTCTAGTCAGCCTGGCCTGACTCTGTTTCCCATCAACAAATTCACTTTTTTTTCTGTTGACTAGCAACTTATGCATATTGTATGGAAAACTTTACATTTTCTGAGTGCTACTGCCCTCTCACTGCCCTCTGTGGTACTTTCCAATACAATAAAACCCCTTCCAGATCCTTACTGAGTTGGAACATAGTGGCGTGGGCCGAAACAAAGAACAGAGCGCCCGCATGCTGGGTCACCTGGTGTCTAATGCCCCCCGACTCATCCGCCCATACATGGAGCCCATTCTCAAGGTACCCTCACTTCCTCTGTTCTCTTCACGTGTTTTGGGGGTTGTTGTCAAATGTGTTGTAACCTTCAGTAACAGGAAGTTTATTTGTTTGTACTTGGATAATAGCCATAGGTGAGATTCCAAAAGTGTTCCGGCTGATGTTATACATGTTCGTTTCAGAATGAAGGTTTAATCTTTCGTGGTTTAATCCACAGCATGAACTTGGATCTTGAAGTGCCCTGTAAACATTATTTTCACATATTTTTAGATAGTTTCTGTAAAACGAACTAAACACACAGGCTTTCATTAGAAAAGAGAAAAATATGCCCGGTAATATGATGCATTGTATATATATTATGTAGGATTGGTCAGTAATGTTTTGTAAAGCAGTGCTTAGCAAAAGATCAATTACTGACTCATTCACATAATAATGTGTTGTTAAAGATAAACCCTTTTCATCATGTATTTTTCCAATTCTGTTCTTCACACAGGCCCTCATCTTGAAGCTGAAAGATCCCGATCCAAACCCTGGAGTCGTTATCTGTGTTTTAGCAACTATTGGAGAACTTGCTCAGGTAACGGATCATTTCCTAGCCTGAACTTTTGAAGTCATCTACAGGACCTTTCAGATGACCAGATCTTCCTTCCTACTGCACACTATTTAGGAAACCTTCAGGAGAAGCATCAGAGTAGCTCTGTGCAGGAGAGAGTTGGGAATGCAAGCATAGAGATAAAATATTTGTGGACAACTGGTTGAAGAAGGTGTAGCGAAGATTGAAAGAGAGGAACTGATTTTTTTCAGAAACAAAATATATAGTTATATGTGACTACAATGTTCGGTATTAAAGAATGTATTAGAGCCAACTGAATGAGCGCTAATAAGAATAGAGCAGTCTTAAGGGCAAGTGCTGTTGCTTTTTTTTACCAGCAGTTTTTTCCAGATACTGGAGTTTTATTTTATTTGCATTTAAAATTACATTACACTCAAAATCAAGTCAACGCTGAAAGGTCATTTAATTTGATCAGTTGCAATGCTGTTAAGTGTGTCTGTTTCTTTAATTTGTACCAGGTGAGTGGACTGGAGATGAGGAAATGGATGGATGAGCTGTTCCCTATTATTATGGACATGCTGCAGGACTCATCTTCATTAGCTAAGAGACAGGTTTGCTCATTCCCATGTTAAACTTTTGGTCCATCGTTATTTTTAATTTTTTTAGTTTGGTAATGTGATCTGAGATTTGGCAATATTATTAACCTTAGTGAAGTTAAACCAAAGTCTTTCAATCCTGTTTCAGCAAATTGAGTTAGTATGTTTTGTGTGTACATTTTGACTTGTTTTACATTTTGACAGATTTGTATTTTTACACACATCTATTTTCCTCCTTGTGTGAAGCAATTTGTTTTTTTGTCTTTTGCAAAGCAATATATGGGTAATGAAAAGCACTCTCCTTTCCACTTTCCTCCGTAACGACAGTGGAAACATTCTGACATACTTGTGTATTTCAGTAATATTTGGAGGCACTCTAGAGTGCATGCTTTTATTCTGAAAGGTTTTACAGTACTGTTATGAGGTGCAGTCAAATGTCCTTAACGTTTACACAACTTTACACAAGGCTTTCTTTCTTGGTATGACGTTGTCAGGTTCTGCTTTAGCAATCAGGGGTGTTATAGAGTTTGGATGATTTAGGTTAGTTTTAGGTTACCCGAGGTTCACAGAAGCTCATGTAACTAAATACTTTACCTGCTCTGAACTGTGTCTGGGGCTTTATTTGACTTTCTGGATCAATCTTAAAAGTCGTTTTCTCAATAAAACAGCTTAAATGTACAGTGCACTGGTGCACCCAGTAATTTTTCCTCATTAAAAACAATCTAATAAAACTAATAAATGGATAGTGAAGCTAATTTAATGATGCAGCATTTAGGAGTGTTAAAGAGCAAATACAAATCACATTACAATAAATAAAATAGACAAAATGCACAAGAACACCTATCCAGATGGCCGATTCCCTGACATTATTCAATTTAAAAATTCCTCTTCTATGAGCACTTAGAAAATTATCCTACAGAAAATAAATATATAAATAAATAAAAACGAAACTATTCTTATTTCCCTCTTTTCTTTGTTTTCTACTATTCTGGACTATGATTGCAACTCTTATTGCTAGCACTTTATTATTGAATCCTTTTTTAAAAATTGCTTGTTGTATTCCTCATTTATAAGTCACTTTGTATAAAAGCACCTGCTAAATGAACAAATGTTAATGTACACAATAACACACTGATCATCTTCTCTCCCACTAGGTGGCACTTTGGACTCTGGGTCAACAAGTAGCCAGTACTGGGTATGTGGTGGAGCCATACAGGAAGTATCCGTCTCTACTGGAGGTGCTACTCAACTTCCTGAAGACAGAACAGAACCAGGGGATTAGGAGAGAGGTACTGAATTCTGCTCCTGTCATTGAACGCCAGTTTCCACGAATGTGGGTGCAACAGTTGTTTGAAAGGAAGTGCTTCAGACAGTTCCACCTCACGTCTAGGTTTAGTTATTTTCTAGCAATGATTATTAAATGACCTTAAAAAAGGAAGAAAATTTGTGCAATAAAATAAAGCAAATGGATATTATTTACATATGAAGCTTAAATTAAGCTCATTCAGTGGGGGTTTGCTAGTTTGGGACCAAATGTTGTTTTGTAGTTGTTAAACTGATGCTTTTCCATAATTTACAGAGATTTTTTTGTTTTATTTATTGAGCTAGGTGAATGCAGTCAGCACAATTTTTACAAAAATGTAAAAAAATATATACTTTTTTTACACTTTTAATTTTTTATTTATTTGTATTTTTGTATACTTTTTTAATGGGGGAAACTAAGCAGTAACATGGGTGTATGCAAAATGAGACAGCTAAAAACTAAGTTTTTGGTAATTATAGTTAATCTTTAAATTTTTTTTGTAAAAAAACAGTCAAACAGTTCTTTCCAAAAGATGACACTGTTGTGTGATCATTTTTAGTGCTTATACAAGAGTGTACATGCATTTGATGAGCTTAAAACTATATGTTATCTAACTACTTATCTATGTTAGATAGAACATCGGATCAATGAAACATGGGATTTGTTTCAAACATTTTGTGGAACACCTCTGTAGGCAGCATACAAAGGTAGGAAGGCAACATGCTCAGGATGTGAAATGTCTGAATCTAATGCCCATGTCACATCCTGCTCATGTTGCCTTCCTAACTCCATATGCTGCCTGCAATTTATACCCTAGAACAGTGATTCCCAACCATGTTCCAGGAGTATCCCAACACTGTCTACTTAATCAAACAGATCTACAGTAATTCAACTCATCAGCTTATTAGTTGGGAACCACTGCTCTTGAATATGAAACCTTTTGCATTTTTAAACAGGCTTTGTGGTTCTGTTCCCTTGGTTAGGCCATACGTGTGTTAGGTCTACTTGGAGCTCTGGATCCCTACAAACACAAGGTGAACATCGGTATGATTGACCAGTCTCGTGATGCTTCAGCCGTCAGCCTCTCAGAGTCCAAGTCCAGCCAGGATTCAGGTAATCAGACACACCTGTATACTTGTTTGAGCATGCATGCCTAGACACAGTGGGCTCTAATCACGCTAATGTGAGTTCACATCAACACAATTAATTACAGATGCACAGAAGATTTTGCCCATCTAACACAGGCATTCTCCAGAGCAAACAGAGCACATCTTCATACACAAATTTCCCTTTCCAAAGACAGAGCCAGAACTCCTGGGTAGCGTGCTCTCACATGTTGGCTCAGATTGTTTGGCCTTTCACAAAGCTTTGTACACATTTCATCCTTTTCTTTGTGACTTTCTCTTCGGAAATGTTTTTGCAAGTCCATACACTGCCTGTGTACACAATGTCTTTTAAAAGTAGGATTAAAATAGATCAGATTACAGTGCCGTTTTCATTACAGTCCCACTCGTTTCCCACCCACACCATCTTTTTTCTCATTTAATTTGCATGTGTGCAGAAGTCAGAACAAACAGTTCTCAATTATCAAATAAAGACGTTTCCTTTCCCACTGTTGTGAACACAGTGTCCAAGTACAATGTGTCCACTATTCCTCAGTCCAGAGTCAAAAAATTTTTTATTTATTTTTTTAATACCAGTTAACAGCATCGTGGCATATCGTTAGTTACCACAGGAAATTATCTTGTAATATTATATTATTGTTATTATTATGGAAGTTTGTGGGACATTCTGAATTCTGGAGTATAAAAAGCAAAAATAGGTAAAAGCAGAAATATGAAGCCTATATTTTCATTGAAGCGTGTTTGTAATATTTTTCTGTACAAACGTGTTAAATTAGTCTAAATCATCATTATTGGGGTCATACTACTGTAGATGGATGAACTTGTAGTAAAACCGAGGGTTCAAGTTAATTGAGTTAACAAAATGCTGCTACTGAAGGGTTTGGGACTGTGCAAGGTCTTGAGGTGAAACAGAAATACTTTTCATGCAATGCTTTTTGTATTGCTTAATGCAGCGCCTGTATGTACACGAATAAAGTTAAAAATAAATCATTACTATTTAAATAACAAAGTGGGGTCTATATTTGTAAGCTTTATTTTGAAAAGCATGACAATATAACATTGAGATAACATAAAAAAAAAGTTTTTACTAATAAATTAACAGATTTAAGAGCATTGGCGAAACTGAAGGTGTCCGAATAAACACTAAACATGAATGAAATGTGAATCTGGCCAATTGTGAAACGCATGTCATCATCAGAGCTTGTGTGGCCACTCTGGAGAAGTTGCTCTCAAATTGTTTTTGCAGTACTTAGATGGGCATATGTCCCATAATCACATAATGGGACATATGTCACAAGTCGGACAAAATATTTAACAGCATGCACTGCTTCAAATCAGATGCACCGCAGTCGAACACACCTATTTACTTTTGACTGCCTTAAAAATATTCTGTAGTTTCATGAGCAAAGATAGAAGATTGGGTAGGTCATTAAAGCTTCTTATGTCTTTGCCTCTGGCCTCAGAGTATCAGAGTCCACCAGCTCAGACCTTCATCTACTGTTACGCAGCAGAGAGAATGAATAGTTTTAACAGCAGGGCCTCATAAAGAAGCGTGCTGCAGGAAGTGTGGATATCTCCCGAGTGATGCTTTAGGGATAAAGTACAGGTTACCGTCTGGGGCGCAACTCTGTCTGGGTCTGCACTTTTTCTCTAGTCCCACTTTGAGAAAACTCTCCTTACAGGCAGAGAACTGCCTGCTGGCCCTCTTATTGCAATAATAGAGCAATGGGAAGTTTTATGAGATGAAGGTGAGCTCTGTGAGTGATGATGTTAATGGTAGACAGAAAAAAAGTGTACGTAGCTGTCAGGATATTGAATCATTTTGGTCAGTAGCTTTCTTAGAAGACTTTTATTACTGGTATTTTATTTCTTTAATACAAATGCATAATATGAGACTCATGTGAGGACAGAAGAAAACTGAGAAAGACTGAATCCATAAGAACTTTGGCAGCCTTTCTAAAATTATTGGAGGAATCTATTTGCGAAGCTACAGTACTGTGAAACATTTAGGCGCTTGTGTAAAAATGATGTGAAGATGTTTTCAAAAATAATGTTGTTACTTCAGTTAACTTCTATTTACTAAATCACTTCAATATCTGGTATGACCACTAGGGCTGGGTGTGACGAGTGGGGGCGGGGCCGAGAGCCGTGGGAACGGAGCGAGGCCGGTGGAGTAATTGATAATGAGCGACACCTGCACCACTCACCGGTCTCGAGTCTCACTGGGTATCGTTCAAAAATTTCCGATACCGATACCTTGACTTCGATACCGGTGCAGGCTTATTGGCTCACTAACGCTGATGAGATTAACCCCTTAGGTATCGAAATTTGGTACCGAATGACGAGACGTTTTTCGATACTCGATGGTATCGAGGCAATTCGGTCGGTGCCTAAAAAGTATCGAACTCGATACCCAGCCCTAATGACCACCTCCTGCCTTAAAACAGCTTTTGTTCAAGGTACATTTGCACACAGTTAGCTTTGCAGGTAGATTACTGCAAATCATCTTGGAAATGTTACCATTTCTTTTGAATTTAGTCTATCACAGTCTTTTCATGTACTGACTTGACTGACTAGTACAGGAAAGACTGTCAGAATATTTTTTTGGTATAATATTCTGCCCAGATCGGGGGAAGAATGCATATTTGAAGCTAACAAAACATCATGAAAAGCATATGGTTCTGGCCGTCTTTATGCGCTTTATATTACCATAATGGTCCTAATAAGTGTGCAGACTGTTTTCTTTGCAACTGGCTTGACGGGAGTTCAGCACTCTGCGTCTCGTTTTTAATGCACAGTGTATTTTAAATAGTTCTTTTTTTAAAGAGTCTGTCTGTTGCATTCATTTCCGTCTTTCATGCACGCTCTCTAAAGCGAATGAGTGAGTGGTCACAGGAGACGCATGTTAACAACAGGTAGAAACAGCAACGTGTCTTGGCTGACCACTTGTGATCAGATCTCCGACAATTTATATTAATACCGGGTGGAAACACAGGTCCTTAGACACCTAGGGTTGGGTACCGAAACCCGGTACCATATGGCACCGGTACCTATGTAACCGGTATGTACTAGAACCGAATCCGAACGCAGATTTCGGTGCCTCATTTCGGTGCCATGCCTGAGCGATCGATTGAAATATTTGTCCTCTGGTTCTCCGAAACGGACGTAAGAAGCATCATCACTGGCACCGCATGTGAAAAATTATTTCCAGACTGAAAAAATGCACGTGAACTCAAGTAGGAAAGCTCTAATAATACAAATCCAACAAATCTTTGTAGTAACAAGAGTGTCCATGTTGTTTTCACATTCCGACTCAGGAAATGAGAGCATCCGAGGAGCGCGTGAATGCAGCAATTACACTTGCTCTGAT